>NC_069499.1:957968297-958184262 GCF_027579735.1 Bombina bombina
GCTTTGATAAGATCAAGCGTTCAATCTCCAAGCAGTCAGTTGGAGTGAGACCAGATTCGGATGTTCGAACGGACCTTGAACAAGAAGGTCTCGTCTCAAAGGTAGCTTCCATGGTGGAGCCGATGACATATTCACCAGGTCTGCATACCAAGTCCTGCGTGGCCACGCAGGAGTTATCAAGATCACCGATGCCCTCTCCTGATTGATCCTGGCTACCAGCCTGGGGATGAGAGGAAACGGCGGGAATACATAAGCTAGTTTGAAGGTCCAAGGTGCTACTAGTGCATCTACTAGAGTCGCCTTGGGATCCCTGGATCTGGACCCGTAGCAAGGAACCTTGAAGTTCTGACGAGAGGCCATCAGATCCATGTCTGGAATGCCCCACAGTTGAGTAATTTGGGCAAAGATTTCCGGATGGAGTTCCCACTCCCCCGGATGAAATGTCTGACGACTCAGAAAATCCGCTTCCCAATTTTCCACTCCTGGGATGTGGATTGCAGACAAGTGGCAGGAGTGAGTCTCCGCCCATTGAATGATTTTGGTCACTTCTTCCATCGCCAGGGAACTCCTTGTTCCCCCCTGATGGTTGATGTATGCAACAGTTGTCATGTTGTCTGATTGAAACCGTATGAACTTGGCCTTTGCTAGCTGAGGCCAAGCCTTGAGAGCATTGAATATCGCTCTCAGTTCCAGAATATTTATCGGTAGAAGAGATTCTTCCCGAGACCAAAGACCCTGAGCTTTCAGGGGTCCCCAGACCGCGCCCCAGCCCACCAGACTGGCGTCGGTCGTGACAATGACCCACTCTGGTCTGCGGAAGCTCATCCCCTGTGACAGGTTGTCCAGGGACAGCCACCAACGGAGTGAATCTCTGGTCCTCTGATTTACTTGTATCGTCGGAGACAAGTCTGTATAGTCCCCATTCCACTGACTGAGCATGCACAGTTGTAATGGTCTTAGATGAATGCGCGCAAAAGGAACTATGTCCATTGCCGCTACCATCAAACCTATTACTTCCATGCACTGCGCTATGGAAGGAAGAGGAACAGAATGAAGCATTTGACAAGAGTTCAGAAGTTTTGTTTTTCTGGCCTCTGTCAGAAAAATCCTCATTTCTAAGGAGTCTATTATTGTTCCCAAGAAGGGAACCCTTGTTGACGGAGATAGAGAACTCTTTTCTACGTTCACTTTCCATCCGTGAGATCTGAGAAAGGCCAGGACAATGTCCGTGTGAGCCTTTGCTTGAGGAAGGGACGACGCTTGAATCAGAATGTCGTCCAAGTAAGGTACTACTGCAATTCCCCTTGGTCTTAGCACCGCTAGAAGGGACCCTAGTACCTTTGTGAAAATCCTTGGAGCAGTGGCTAATCCGAACGGAAGTGCCACAAACTGGTAATGCTTGTCCAGGAATGCGAACCTTAGGAACCGATGATGTTCCTTGTGGATAGGAATATGTAGATACGCATCCTTTAAATCCACCGTGGTCATGAATTGACCTTCCTGGATGGAAGGAAGAATTGTTCGAATGGTTTCCATTTTGAACGATGGAACCTTGAGAAACTTGTTTAGGATCTTGAGATTTAAGATTGGTCTGAACGTTCCCTCTTTTTTGGGAACTACGAACAGATTGGAGTAGAACCCCATCCCTTGTTCTCCTAATGGAACAGGATGAATCACTCCCATTTTTAACAGGTCTTCTACACAATGCAAGAATGCCTGTTTTTTTATGTGGTCTGAAGACAATTGAGACCTGTGGAACCTCCCCCTTGGGGGAAGCCCCTTGAATTCCAGAAGATAACCTTGGGAGACTATTTCTAGCGCCCAAGGATCCAGAACATCTCTTGCCCAAGCCTGAGCAAAGAGAGAGAGTCTGCCCCCCACCAGATCCGGTCCCGGATCGGGGGCCAACATCTCATGCTGTCTTGGTAGCAGTGGCAGGTTTCTTGGCCTGCTTTCCTTTGTTCCAGCCTTGCATTGGTCTCCAGGCTGGTTTGGCTTGAGAAGTATTACCCTCCTGCTTAGAGGACGTAGCACTTGGGGCTGGTCCGTTTCTGCGAAAGGGACGAAAATTAGGTTTATTTTTGGCCTTGAAAGACCTATCCTGAGGAAGGGCGTGGCCCTTGCCCCCAGTGATATCAGAGATAATCTCTTTCAAGTCAGGGCCAAACAGCGTTTTCCCCTTGAAAGGAATGTTAAGCAATTTGTTCTTGGAAGACGCATCCGCTGACCAAGATTTTAACCAAAGCGCTCTGCGCGCCACAATAGCAAACCCAGAATTTTTCGCCGCTAACCTAGCCAATTGCAAAGTGGCGTCTAGGGTGAAAGAATTAGCCAATTTGAGAGCACGAATTCTGTCCATAATCTCCTCATAAGAAGAAGAATTATTAATGATCGCCTTTTCTAGCTCATCGAACCAGAAACACGCGGCTGTAGTGACAGGGACAATGCATGAAATTGGTTGTAGAAGGTAACCTTGCTGAACAAACATCTTTTTAAGCAAACCTTCTAATTTTTTATCCATAGGATCTTTGAAAGCACAACTATCTTCTATGGGTATAGTGGTGCGTTTGTTTAGAGTAGAAACCGCCCCCTCGAACTTGGGGACTGTCTGCCATAAGTCCTTTCTGGGGTCGACCATAGGAAACAATTTTTTAAATATGGGGGGGAGGGACGAAAGGTATACCGGGCCTTTCCCATTCTTTATTTACCATGTCCGCCACCCGCTTGGGTATAGGAAAAGCTTCGGGGGGCCCCGGGACCTCTAGGAACTTGTCCATTTTACATAGTTTCTCTGGAATGACCAAATTCTCACAATCATCCAGAGTGGATAACACCTCCTTAAGCAGAGCGCGGAGATGTTCCAACTTAAATTTAAATGTAATCACATCAGGTTCAGCTTGTTGAGAAATTTTCCCTGAATCTGAAATTTCTCCCTCAGACAAAACCTCCCTGGCCCCCTCAGACTGGTGTAGGGGCCCTTCAGAAACAATATCATCAGCGTCCTCATGCTCTTCAGTATTTTCTAAAACAGAGCAGTCGCGCTTTCGCTGATAAGTGGGCATTTTGGCTAAAATGTTTTTGATAGAATTATCCATTACAGCCGTTAATTGTTGCATAGTAAGGAGTATTGGCGCGCTAGATGTACTAGGGGCCTCCTGTGTGGGCAAGACTGGTGTAGACGAAGGAGGGGGATGATGCAGTACCATGCTTACTCCCCTCACTTGAGGAATCATCTTGGGCATCATTTTCTCTAAATTTTGTGTCACATAAATCACATCTATTTAAATGAGAAGGAACCTTGGCTTCCCCACATTCAGAACACAGTCTATCTGGTAGTTCAGACATGTTAAACAGGCATAAACTTGATAACAAAGTACAAAAAACGTTTTAAAATAAAACCGTTACTGTCACTTTAAATTTTAAACTGAACACACTTTATTACTGCAATTGCGAAAAAGTATGAAGGAATTGTTCAAAATTCACCAAAATTTCACCACAGTGTCTTAAAGCCTTAAAAGTATTGCACACCAAATTTGGAAGATTTAACCCTTAAAATAACGGAACCGGGGCCGTTTTTATATTTAACCCCTTTACAGTCCCTGGTATCTGCTTTGCTGAGACCCAACCAAGCCCAAAGGGGAATACGATACCAAATGACGCCTTCAGAAAGTCTTTTCTATGTATCAGAGCTCCTCACACATGCATCTGCATGTCATGCTTCTCAAAAAACAAGTGCGCAATACAGGCGCGAAAATGAGACACTGCCTATGATTAGGGAAAGCCCCTAGAGAATAAGGTGTCCAATACAGTGCCTGCCGGTTATTTTACAAATTCCCAAGATTAAAATAATTCCTCAAGGCTATGGAGTGTAAAATATGTTTATATATAAATCGATTTAGCCCAGAAAATGTCTACAGTCTTAAAAAGCCCTTGTGAAGCCCTTTTTTACTGTCTGTAATAAAAATGGCTTACCGGATCCCATAGGGAAAATGACAGCTTCCAGCATTACATCGTCTTGTTAGAATGTGTCATACCTCAAGCAGCAAAAGTCTGCTCACTGTTCCCCCAACTGAAGTTAATTCCTCTCAACAGTCCTGTGTGGAACAGCCATCGATTTTAGTAACGGTTGCTAAAATCATTTTCCTCTTACAAACAGAAATCTTCATCTCTTTTCTGTTTCAGAGTAAATAGTACATACCAGCACTATTTTAAAATAACAAACTCTTGATTGAATAATAAAAACTACAGTTAAACACTAAAAAACTCTAAGCCATCTCCGTGGAGATGTTGCCTGTACAACGGCAAAGAGAATGACTGGGGAAGGCGGAGCCTAGGAGGGATCATGTGACCAGCTTTGCTGGGCTCTTTGCCATTTCCTGTTGGGGAGGAGAATATCCCACAAGTAAGGATGACGCCGTGGACCGGACACACCTATGTTGGAGAAATATGCTTGAAGCCGTGATTCAACTTGTACACTATTAGATCTATACATAGTAGAACCCGATTTAGTATAAGCTGGTTGAATGTCTTGATGAAGAACCCATTCACCTGACTGAACAGATTAAAGTAGTCTGCTTCTCAATTGTTCACTCCTTTAATATGAAGTTGATGAAGAACAGCTTTCCTTCTCTATTCATAAAAGAAAGACATTTCTTGCATGGTGAGGGAGATGCGAGTCCCCCTTGATAGTTGATTTAAAAAACAAACGCTGTAAAGATGTCCGATCAGAAATGAAGATGGGACTTGATTTGGACCATGGCCTACAGAGCAAGGAAACAAAAGTAACTTTGAGATAGCATAAGGAAAATAGGAACCTGGTAAGACACTGTAAAAGCTGCCTGAAAAAAAGCATTAGTGCTTAATCTCCCACATTTGCTAGGTAGACTCATGATTGCTAAGTGAAATACCAGAGTATAGCACCTTATCACACTTGCACCTGAGAATGAGTCTGTCTGCTTTGTCCTTGTAGCACAGGAGGGCTGAGGAACAACTTGCATTAGACACTTTCTGTATAACAAAAAAAATGTTTAAACACACATATAAAAGAGAACTGTAGAGAGGAAAACAGGCTCCACAGGTCTAATCAAACTCTAGATTCCTTATTTGTGAAACTAATCAGGGAGTCCTAAGGATGCTAGATAAGAACTATCCTGTGCCTCATTCTCCCAAATTTTTATCTTAAACACCTGTAAAGGAGAGTACTATTGGATAGCTCCTGTGCGGTGTAGTGTCAGAGTCACTTACCTGGACTGAAGCACTCCTCCACTGCGTCTTACCAGTATGCTGAGGCCTTTCTCCCTCACAGGTTGGTGATCCGGTAAAGGGCCCATCCAGTGAAAGTAAATATACCGCAGAGGATACTGAAGATATACCTGTAACTCTGCGGCTATACCTGTAACCCTTCAGGTGGAGGCTAGGGACAGGTCCCTGTGATGCCTGAGGGCAGTTATGGCTGTTAAGATTACCCTCTAGAGTAATGGAAAGCACATAACAGAGGCAATCCTTATCCCTGTTTCACTCAGTCTTCTTAAATCTGCTTGGAGTGAAGTTGCCTAGGGGTTCTGGGTTCCAAGTCAGGTCTGAGCCCACAAATCACGAAAACCTCTATTCTCAGAGGCCAAGAACAAACTGGAGAGGAGGGGCTAAAGCTCTGTAAGGGTTTTTGACCTCCTCCTGATAGGTTGGAATATATCCCACGATATGAAGCTATGAACTCTCATCAGCTAAGAAGGAAAGAACAAGGGAAAATATTTTTTTTACAGTGGTTGCCCTTTACAAATAATGGTCGAACAGATAATTGATGTTTTTAAAAAATAAAAAAAAATTGGTATGGTTTATTTTAAAATAGACATTGACAAAATTATGAAACAATATGTGCAAGTAATTTGCAGCAGAACTCTGAGCCAAGTAAATGTGATCATACTGCCTGGATAACATATCTTTTAAGTAAGCAAATACTTACTGATCTAACTAGTGAGGGCATTCCCCATTCAGTGCTCAGGAGTCGGTCACTGTGCAGTTTCCCTGTGGAGTCCACTTGTCTATCTAAAACATCCACTCCAACTACGTTTGGATTCATTGGGTTGGGGTACTTCTGCATGGCGGCGGTTGTAACAGTCTCCCATGGGTGGCTGTCAAATTAAAAGAAAAATATTAAAATTCAAGGAGTCATATGCTATATCTGTAAATATACCCAATACAAGTTGTCAACATTAATAGTTTATACAAGGGATGGCTAACTGGCAGTTAATGGGCCACATGTGGCCCTCTGCACTAGTATTTTTCAGTTGCATAAAAAAACACACACAAAAAAAAAAAAAAAACTAAGATTGTGTACCATAGTTTGTGGTACTAATTTTTTTTTTTTTTTTAAATGTGTTTTGGGGGAATTCTGGTGGTGAACAAACAAGGTGGCCACAACTCAAGTCACCTGGAGGGAAGAACAGCAGATAGAGGATAACCTCCAAACTTGCCTAAATCAGACCCTGTCCCACTAAACATTTTGTAGGAAATATATTTGGGTGGGGCCATAAATTTAGATGCTTCTCTTAAAGGGGCAGTAAATATTGGGTGAAATGTTACATAATTCTGCACTATGTAACATAAGGCTGATATACCTAGTGCGGGAGTGCGCTACATGTTGGTGAATGGGGCTCGCTATGATTAGACAGTGAGCCTGTGACACGCTAGTTGAAAAAAATTGCAGAGCAGAAGACTGCTTCACACACACACAAGGCAAGCATTGTTTTAGGTGGCAAATTAGGAAGTTAAGAACAAAAATTTAAAAAAACGAAAGGCTATCCTTTTGTTACACAATTCTGTACATAGTGCAGAATTATGTAACATTTTACCGAATGTTTACTGTCCCTTTAAGGGTTCTAACATCCGATTTACGGTCCGATATGCTAGGAAGTTGGCCATCACCGGTTTATACAAATGCATACTTTTTTCATTAACTACACAAAGTGTGTGTGTAGGACTGTGTGCCGCCGTATATACTTTTTCCTATCTTTAACATTAAAGGGATATGAAATATTTTTTTTCTTTCATGATTCAAATAGAGCATGAATTTTTAAGCAACTACTAATTTACTATGTTCTTCGTTATCTTTGTAACTTTATTTGAAAAAGTAAGAATGTAAGCTTACGAGCAGGCCCATTTTTGGTTCAGCACGTTGGGTAGCACTTGCCGATTGGTGGCTAAATAAAATTACTACATACATAGATACACACCTGCCCCCACTATAGATTTCCTGATAACACCTTTGTTCAATACTGAATGCTATTTTTGATTTACATTACCCTTTACTTAAAGCTTTAAAAAATTCAAATACTAAATGTAACATCCAAATAGAAGTTTGGATGTAATTTTTGATGTTTAGAGCTTATAGGAAATGGGAAGCTGTTATCAGAAATTGAACAAGTATTGTATGTTTTACTGATCAGTCTCAGCACACTTGTTTATTGAAAGCAAAGGAAGTATTATCTGCCCATCCCTAATTTTTTACATATTTAAACACACACATACTTCCTTTAAAATGCTTTAATAAAATCAGTCTGATACGTTACACAAGAGGCATTGGGTGGATATTACTCAACCTATGAAATATTAGATAATGACACACACATACATACAGTTGTGCTCATAAGTTTACATACCCTGGCAGAATTTACGATTTCTTGGCCATTTTTCAGAGAATATGAATGATAACACAAAAACTTTTCTTTTACTCATGGATAGTGTTTGGCTGAAGCCATTTATTATCAATCAACTGTGTTTACTCTTAAAAACATATTGACAACAGAAACTACCCAAATGACCCTGATCAAAAGTTTACATACCCTGGTGATTTTGGCCTGATAACATGCACACAAGTTGACACAAGGGGGTTTGAATGGCTATTAAGGGTAACCATCCTCACCTGTGATCTGTTTGCTTGTAATTAGTGTGCGTGTATAAAATGTCAATGAGTTTCTGGACTCCTGACAGGCCCTTGCATCTTTCATCCAGTGCTGCACTGACGTTTCTGGATTCCGAGTCATGGGGAAAGAAAAATAATTGTCAAAGGATCTGTGGGAAAAAGATAGTTGAACTGTATAAAACAGGAAAGGGATATAAAAAGATATACAAGGAATTGAGAATGCAAATCAGCAGTGTTCAAACTCTAATCAAGAAGGGGAAAACAAGGCGTTCTGTTTGATAACATACTGCATTCATCTCGCCATCAATTCTGACTAAAATTTCCTGTGCCTTTATAGCTCACACATCCCCAAAACATCAGCAATCCACCTTAGTGTTTCACAGTAGGAATGGGGTACCTTTCATTATAGGCCTTGCTGACTCCTCCCCAAATGTAGCGTTTATGGTATATGGTTGTGGCCAAAACGCTCAATTTTGGTCTCATCACTCCAAATGACTGTGTCAGAAGGTTTAAAGCTTGTCTCTGTACTGTTTGGCGTATTGTAAGCGGGATACTTTGTGGCATTTGCGTAGTAATGGCTTTCTTCTGGCGACTTGGCCATGCAGCCCATCTTTCTTCAAGTGCCTCCTTATTGTGCATCTTGAAACAGCCACACCACATGTCCTGTATTTCACCTGAAGTTATTTGTGGGTTTGTCTTTGCATCCCGAACAATTTTCCTGGCAGTCGTGGCTGAAATTTTAGTTGGCCTACCTGACCGTGGTTTGGTTTCAACAGAACCCTTCATTTTCACTTCTTTATTAGAGTTTGAACACTGCTGATTTGCATTCTCAATTCCTTGGATATCTTTTTATATCCCTTTCCTGTTTTATACAGTTCAGCTACCTTTTCCTGCAGATCCTTTGAGAATTATTTTGCTTTCCCCATGACTCAGAATCCAGAATCGTCAGTGCAGCACTGGATGAAAGATGCAAGGGTCTGTCAGGAGTCCAGAAACTCATTGACCTTTTATACACACACACTAATTACAAGAAAACTGATCACAGATAAAAGGTGAGGATGGTTACCTTTAACCATGTTATCAGGCCAAAATCAGGGTGTATACATTATATATATATATATATATATATATATATATATATATATATATATATATATATATATATATATATATATATATATATATATATATATATATATATATATATATATATATATATATATACACATACACACACACATACAGTGGATATAAAAAGTCTACACATCCCTCTTAAAATGTCATGTTTCTGTGATGTAAAAAAATGAGACAAAGATAAATCATTTGAGAACTTTTTCCACCTTTAATGTGACCTATAAACTGTACAACACAATTGCAAAACAAACTAAAATATTTTAGGTGGAGGGAAGTAGAAATAAAAAACTAAAATAATATGGTTGCAAAGTAGGGATGCACCGAAATGAAAATTCTGGACCGAAACCGAAAATTCAGGATGCCCTTGGCCGAAAACCGAAACCGACTTTTTTTTTCAAAAATTATTTTAAAATAGTTTTTTTTCTATAATTTTATTATATTACAGTTTTTAATGAATTTAATGGATCTGAAATAAAAAAAACTACAAGCCAGTAAATAAATAACCATTAACCACACTGAAATTGGACAAAAAAATAACTTTAAAAAGCAATATAAATAAAAATCTGTTAAATCTGTTTCTGTTATATATGAATGAGTGAAGAATAATATATTGTTGATTATTTAATATCAATATACATTCTTCATTCAGTTCTATGTAACAGAATCAGATTTAAGAGATTTTCTTTTGGTTTACTAGTTATCCAAATTAAGTATAGTCCTAGAAAACCTTTCTATCTATGCAAAACAGTAAGGGCTAGACAATTAAAACTTGCAAGAAATGGTTTACACTGCAGTATTAATATTTATTGGCAGATCAGGAATACTGCATGTGTAATAGTTATGTTATACACAGCTCACACACACTAATTACAGACTAAATAACAGCACAGAGCTACAGCTTGGTATTTGTTAGGTTTAATAAAGAGCAGATACACTTTGTATTAGATATTTAGCTTATAACTAGATATACTGTATATGGGTTATACACAGTAAATAGTTGTTATGCACAGCTCACACACTAATTACAGACTATATAACAGCACAGAGCTGCAGTTTGGTATTTGTCATGTTTAATAAAGAGCAGATAAGCTGTGTATTAGATATTTAGCTTATAACTAGATATATATGGATTATACACAGTAAATGGTTGTTATGCACAGCTCACACACTAATTACAGACTATATAACAGCACAGAGCTGCAGTTTGGTATTTGTCATGTTTAATAAAGAGCAGATAAGCTGTGTATTCGATATTTATGGGTTATACACAGCTCACACACACTATGTACAGGCTATATAACAGCACAAAACTGTAGTGTGGTATTTGTTGGGTTTAATAAAGAGCAGATAAGCTTTGTATATTTAGGTTATGAGTAGATATATATATATATATATATAGATATATATATAGATATATATATATATATATATATATATATATATAGAGATATATATATATATATATATATATATATATATATATATATATATATATATATATATATATATATATATATATATATATATATATATATATATATATATAGGTTATACAGTAAATATGTTATACACAGCTCACACACACTATTTACAGACTAAATAACAGCACAAAAAAAGTCACACATGTGGTACACACACTAAGTAAAAGCCCTGCTTGTATAACTGTTTACTAGGGATTTAAAACGTAGAAGCTTTGTCTATTACTGCAATTATTCAGCATTTTAGCTCTGTTAGAGACAACGGAGGTTTGATTTACAACAGCATAACACAGAGCAACCCCCCTCTACCTCCTCACACTACACAACTGTAAATCAAACCTCCGTTGTCTCTCACAGAGCTGAACTGCTGAACCACTGAACCGGAGCAACTCTTCTTCTACAGCACTAAGCAAACAGTACACCGGAGCCTTTCAGAACAGGAAGTGCAGATTTTGCAAAAAGAGGAAGGAACCGCTCTAGGTAGGAAAGGAGGGAGGAGGCTGTGCTGCAGTGAGTGGTGTTGTGGGAAATGTAGTTGCTAATTAAACGGCCTAGAAGGCCTCTAGCTGCACCATCCTTAATTTTAGGTGCAAGTAGATGCAGTAAGCGGCGGCCAGTAAGTGTAGGTGTGGGGCAGATAGAGCACGCAATTTTCGGCCGGTTTGCCCCTCTTTCGGCCCGAATGGGATAGGCTCATTTTCGGCCGAAAATTTCGGTGCATCCCTATTGCAAAGGTATGTACATTCTTAAACTAATACTTTGTTGAAGCACCCTTTGATTTTATTACAGCACTCAGTCTTTTTGGGTATGAGTTTTTCAGCATGGCACATCTTGACTTGGCAAGATTTGCCCACTCTTCTTTGCAAAAACACTCCAAATCTGTCAGATTGTGAGGGCATCTCTTGTTCACAGCCCACTTAAGATCACCCCACAGATTTTCAATTGGATTCAGGTCTGGGCTCTGACTGGGCCATTGCAAAACTTTAATCTTCTTCTGGTAAAGCCATTCCTTTGTTGATTTGGATGTATGCTTTGGGGCGTTGTCATGCTGAAAGATGAAGTTCCTCTTCATGTTCAGTTTTCTAGCAGAAGCTTGAAGGTTTTGTGCCAATATTGTCTGGTATTTGGAACTGTTCATAATTCCCTCTACCTTGACTAAGGCCCCAGTTCCAGCTGAAGAAAAACAGACCCAAAGCATGATGCTGCCACCACCATGCTTCACTGTGGGTATGGTGTTCTTTTGGTTATATACAGTGTTTTTGCGCCGAACATATCTTTTGGAATTATGGCCAAAAAGTTTAATCTTGGTTTCATCAAACCAGAACACCTTTTGCAACATGCTTTTGGGAAACCTCAGATGTGTTTTTGCAAAATTTAGCTGGGCTTGGATGTTTTTTTTCGGAAGAAAAGGCTTCCGTCTTGCCACTCTACCCCATAGCACAGACATATGAAGAATACGGGTGCACCACACAGCCAGTACTTGCCAGATATTCCTGCAGTTCCTTTAATGGTGCTGTAGGCCTCTTGGCAGCCTCCCAGACCAGTTTTCTTCTCATCTTTTCATCAATTTTGGAGGGACATCCAGTTCTTGGTAATGTCACTGTTGTGCCATATTTTCTCCACTTGATGATTACCATCTTCACTGTGTTCCATGGTATATCTAATGCCTTGGAAATTCTTTTGTACCGTTCTCCTGACTGATACCTTTTTAACAATGAGATCCCTCTGATGCTTTGGAAGCTCTCTGCAAACCATGTCTTTTGCTGTAGGTTGCGCCTAAGAAAATGTCAGGAAAGACCAACTAGAGCAGCTGAACTTTATTTGGGTTAATCAGAGGCATTTTAAAATGATGACAGGTGTGTACTGACTCCTATTTAATATGATTTTGAATGTGATTGCTAAATTCTAAACACAGCTACATCCCCTATTATAAGAGGGTGTGCACACTTATGCAACCATGTTATTTTTTTTTATTTTTTTTATTTCCCTCCACCTAGAAGTTTCAGTTTGTTTTTCAATCAAGTTGTACAGTTTATAGGTCACATTAAAAGGTGGAAAAAGTTCTGAAATGATTTATCTTTGTTTAATTTTTTTACATCACAGAAACCTGACATTTTAACAGGGGTGTGTAGACTTTTTATATCGTGCGTGCGTGCGTATGTGTGTGTATATACACTTTTTTTTTTTTAATAATAAATTTATATTAAATTATGCAGCTCATTTGTGCTTTATTTAGCTGAAAATTATATAAATATTAAAAAATATTACACTGTCCCCACCCGGCTACTTAATAATGCCACACTGCTGGCAAACTTCTGGGGAGAACACGATTTAAAATCGATAGATTAAATACAAAAACAATATACTTAAAAGATGCATGGTAAATACTACCATCCTAGCTCACAGATTTGCTTAGCACAGCATATAGGTTGTGGCACTGACTTTGAAAGTAAGGTCAGACTGATATATAGATCATAAGACTGCAGGATACAGTAATGGAAAGAGCATGATGATGCAGCAGCGAGAGAAACAGGAATGTCATTGTATGACAGCTACGACCATCTGTATTCCACAATACGAACAACAAAGCAAAAAGCAACCTCGAGTTCTGATAGAACCTATTAATATTATAATTTACTGATGTCCCAACTTTCCTATGAATGACTTCACAGCAATATTCTAACTCAATATTTTCCAACATTTGCCCAACATACTATGTAAACTGCATCAGCTAGTTATATCAGGACAGGATATATTCTAGCATCTTGAGACAAAAATTGTGTCTGGTGGCTTGATTCAAAATCGTACAATTCTCCTTGTGAAATCACTAAGGATTAAAAATGATCTAAAAGAGACAGCACTCTGTGAATTATATAACACTGTGTAGCCAAGGTGGATAAAAATCGATATTTTTTTTTTTTTTTTTAAAAAAACCCTACTTTTTCCCCCACTTTAAATTACAATGCTTTTTAAAGGGACCATATTACACTAGATTTTTCTTTGCATAAATGTTTTGTAGATGATCAATTTATATAGCCCAGTTTTTTTTTGTTTTTTTGTTTTAAAGTATAGTTTTGCTTTTTTTTTTTTTTTTTTTTAAATAACATTGTGCTGATTTTCTCCTAACCAAGCCCTTAAGTTTTAGAATACTAATGTATACTCCTGTTTATGTAAAGAGTCTTTTCATGCAAAGGAAGGGGGAGGGGTGTGTGTCTGTAATTTCCCACTTGCAGCAACTGTGTTGCATCAGGCCATGATCCCCCCGGGGGAAAGCTGGATTTGTCACCTGACGTAGGAAGAGGCTTCCGATGGCCAGGGGAATCGCTGGAGCAGCTTTCAGGATTAAAAAAGGTAAATTTTTTAAGAAAAGGAGTGAAATGTCAATTTTGATGAATTAAAGTGCCTTTGTTTTTAATAGGTTTATTAAACACCGGGCACTAATTCATCCAAATTGACCTCCACTATAAATGAAAATTGGTGTATAATGTCCCTTTAATGGAAAATCTACAGTATCTAATGATAGTTTCTATTAAGATATATTATAATCTAAAGGTAATTCATGATGAAATATAGGATTAGTTTTTAGTACTGTAACATAAGGCTGTAATTTATTTTATTATTTTTTTGTAAATTAATTCTATTAATCCATTCATGCTCTCCCAGGTGTTTCTGTAAGATTATTTGGGAATTTTGTCTATCTAGAAGATTTCATAACATTCTTGGTTTTGTAGTTCTCAAAACTGTGAATTTATGTCTGCAGAAATAACATTTCTTCATCACAGCAAAAATAAAGTATACAATAAAAACATTTAAGAAATAGCCCTTAAAAAGGGACAAAAAAAAAAAAAAACAACCAAACCCCAAAATGTTTATGTCATCATTCAGATAGAGCATACAATTTTTATAATTCAGATTTACTTTGGTTATGAAATTTGCTTCATTCTCTTGGTATACTTTGTTGTCGAAGCGCAGTGCTCTACTGGGAGCTAGCTGAAAAAACTGGGTAAGCTAATGACAAGCAGCTAACTTACAGTAGTGTATTGCCCCTGAGCCTATCATGTTATGCTTTTCATCATGGATACCAAGAGAACAAAGCAAATTAGATAAGAAGTATATTGGAAAGTGTTTAATAAATTGCATATTCTATAAGAATCGTGAACATTTAAATTTTGACGTAACTGTCCCTGTAAATGCCATTTCCCCCTGCAAATCTATGTACACAGAAACAACCCATATTAAGTTTCAAGAAGCTCAATGAATAGAAGATTGGACCTAAGAGTGAGGAGGGAGGCAAGCAGTAAAAATGAAATATAATACAATTGTTTAGTTAAAAGGGACAGTCAAGTCCAAAAAAAAAAAAAAACACCAAACTTTCATATTTCAAATAGGGCATGTAATTTTAAACAACTTTCCAATTTACTTTTATCACCAATTATTCTTTGTTCTCTTGGTATTCTTAGTTGAAGGCTCATATGATAATTTATAAGCCCTTGAAGGCCGCCTCTTTTCACATGCTTTTTTATTTGATTTTCACAACAGGGGAGAACTAGTTCATGTGAGCGATAAAGATAACATTGTGATTGTAATTGGCTAAATAGGTAATAAATAAAATATGTCATGTGATCAGGGGGCTGTCAGAAGATGCTTAGATACAAGGTAATCACAGAGGTAAAAAGTGTATTAATAGGGGGGCGGAGCAAGCTCCGATACTGAGAGGTTGCATAGTACTGTAGCTCCGTTAACATTATACAAAAATCCTTCACTTGACCTCTCAAACCTGCCTAAAATTGTCAGAAATGAGTGACTAATCCTAAGAACATATCCCGACCAGCCCAAAGTGTTGGAAAATACCCTGTTATGAAGGAGAGCGGCAAGCAAACTTGAAATTTCTGTGGCAAAATACCGACAACGGCTCTGAGAAGCCTGGAACCCTACCCACGTCAGAAGGAAGGAGAGAATTCCGTCCTCACTCACAATAGTGGACAAGACTATCGAATTGGAAGCCTCTGTAGCGACCTGCTAGACCTATCTTGAGAGGTCTACGACAGCATAAGGAAGTTGATCGGCGCTTGCTGCAGAGGAGGGTCATAGAGACGTTCTATGGAGAACTTAAAATGAACTTCACCCATCACAGCCGACTAGAGGAGCCACACTACGGCCATGTAAGAGAGGTAACCCCTGGTAAGAAACCAGCTAGTTCCATTCCTATGGACTTGAAGCGAGGTAGTGTACTACAGTGGAAGCCCGGTTTCAGCCGGTACAAGACTGGGATCGGATAGATACCTTGGTAGCACCTTATCTATATGGACAGATTTCATGTTACTACGAATCCTGTGGTCTGGGTTATTTACCATACTTTTATACTATGGACATATTTGTGTTTAGCGTTGTGTTATAATAGTCGGTATGCTGTTTTATTACCTCTTCTGTTCTAGGGTATAGTACAGTCATACATTCGCCAACAATGAGTATTACGGTTTTGTAACATTCAAGTGAAATTATTTTCCATATATGTCATCCTTTTTTACATGATAGTTGATTGCGACCTACCTAGCCTTGTTTAGCTACCATACACATATCACCTTAATTATAGACTGTCAGTTTTGTGCCGAGGGCTCTGTTATTACATATATTACTCTACTTGCCACAACAACATTTGTGCCAAGGGATGCCTTTACAAGTTTGTAGATAATAGAATACCTTTTTCTAGGGATAGGCCGATATATCAGAGCGGCCGATTTTTAGGGCCGATATATAGAATTTCTGAAATATCGGTATTGGCCAGAAACTTACCGATATGAAGCAAATCAAAAGAAATTTAGCACTGTGTACTTCAGGGAAACTATGTAGTTATAAGTGACACAAATCATCTATAGCACATATAAGCTAGAGATGGCATCTAATAATAAATAGCACTAATAAAAGAGTCCAAACCCAGGTGTTCCTGGGAGCTCAGTTACCAACTACCATACCACCAATGGCAGGCCTGTAGATGGACTTGCATAAACAAACATATATGATTTGTGAAATGGAAAATGTGATCTTGTGAAAATGTGATCTTTAAAAAAAATGATAGTTCAGACACATCAATTAAATGTCCACAACAATAAACCTTAAATAGAAAGCTATGCAGTATAGGAGACTAGTATAAATATTCTCTAGCAGTAGATAACAATGCTCTGACCATTAGGTGGCGCTGTTACACATGTATAAAACGGCTCATAAGTGACAAACTTATAGTCCACTCCTCCGTACCAGGGAAGGTATTTGCAATCCAGTAAAAGTGAGCGTGATTTTAGTGAAGTGGCAGCAATATATGAAAAACACAGAAGCCGTTCAACAGGAGAACATGCTGAAATGTAATGCTTTCTGCACTATAATGTTTTTCTACTTAAAGGGACATTATACACTCATTTTTTATTTGCATAAATGTTTTGTAGATCTATTTATATAGCCCATAAAGTTTTTTTTAAATTTTTTTTATAGTTTTGCTTATTTTTAAATAACATTGCTCTGATTTTCAGACTCCTAACCAAGCCCCCAAGTTTTATGTGAATACTGTCAGCTACCTTCTCCAGCTTGCTCCTGTTTGTGTAAAGGGTCTTTTCATATGTAAAAGAAGGGGGAGGGGGGAGTGTCTTATTTGCCACTTGCAGTGGGCTTTCCAGCTACCTTTTCAACAGAGGCAAACTGACAGCTTCTAAGTAAGTTTTTAAACAGTTTTATACTGGATTTTTATATCAGTATCTGTGCATCTTATTCTTTATAGTAGTGTCTATTACATGCAGTTATATTAAAATGAGTGTATACTGTCCCTTTAACTAGGAGTACTGAAGAAAATGTGTAGTGTCTAGCTTTGCAGTAGTGACTTAAATTTAATATCAGTGTGCAGTTTAAAAGGGATTTTTGACATTTTTATGTGTTTTGGAAAGCAATTTAAAGGGACAGTCTGGTCCAAAAAAAAACTTTCATGATTCAGATAGGGCATGTAATTTTAAACAATTTTCCAATTTACTTTTATCACTAATTTTTCTTTGTTCTCTTGGTATTCTTAGTTGAAAGCTAAACCTAGGAGGTTCATATGCCAATTTCTTAGACCTTGAAGGCCGCCTCTTAAGAATGCATTTTAACAGGTTTGTCCCCACTAGAGGGTGTTAGTTCATGTTTTTCATATAGATAACACTGTGCTCATGCACGTGAAGTTACCTGGGAGCCATCACTGATTGGCTAAACTGCAAGTCTGTCAAAATAACTGAAATAAAGGGGCAGTTTGCAGAGGCTTAAATACAAGATAATCACAGAGGTAAAAAATATATAAATATAACTGTGTTGGTTATGCAAAACTGGGAATGGGGAAAAAAGGGATTACCTATCTTTTAAAACAATAAAAATTCTTGTGTTGACTTTCCCTAAATTAAAATATTTCAATTATTAAGGTAATTGTTATTTTTCTTTTGCTCTGCCGCCCACTTCAAAAGTCAATTTTTCTGTGAGCTAACGGTTTGAACTGTTCTCCAATCAGCGCTCTAGCTACAATAAAAGTGCCATATGGGGAGAGCGCTGATTGGAGAATAATTCAAAGCATTAGCTCACAGAAAAATTTACTTTTGAAGTGGGCGGCGATGCTAAAGAAAAATAACCATTACCATTATAATAATTACAATAATTTTATTTAACTAAATATATTTCATTTTTACTGAATTTATAGCGCAACTTCATTACAGCCGATGAATTCAACTCCATCTAAAATATCACTAACATACCAAAACTGTTTTAAAAAGGGGAGACTTTACTATCACTTTAAATTAAGGTAATCATCATGTTTATTCTTCCAATAAAGCACAGCTGAAAAGTTGATGAACCTATTAAAATGGAGATTAGTTAACCTCCCAATAATTTAATGAATTTCAATGATCTATGTATTTCTAATGACCAAATTGTCTAATGTAACTGGGAAAATAATTTTAAAAGTTATTCTAAAAGTAAAACCTTTATATAGCAAACCATGATTTAAATCATTTTAAATGAGGTCTTACTCCTAGTGCTTTAAATCAATTTGATTTTTATTTAAACCCACCCTGCATGCAGCTGATTAATCTTTTGGGGGCTCACACACACGTGAATTAAAGAATTACAAGAATTGGAGATATTTCAAAATAAGCTCTATAGAGCAGTGATTTTTTAACCTTTTTTTTGCCGTGGCACACTTTTTTACATTAAAAAATCCTGTGGCACACCACCATAAAAATCACACATTGTAGCCTAATACAGCATATATATATATATATACACATACACACAAACACACACATACTGTATGTATTGTGCTGTTATGCCATGCCTCCTACAAACTACCCCTGCACTGGGAGTAAAAAACAAGCAAAGTTTAAAAAATATGTTACACTGTTGTCAGTCTGCCGTGGCACACCTGAGGATCTCTCACGGCACACTAGTGTGCCACGGCACACTGGTTGAAAAACACTGCTATAGAGAATAGTGTTAGGAAATTAAGGAATGAAAGTACATTCACATAAAACACATAATAAATCATTCAACCTTGTTAAAGGGACACAAACCAAATTTTTTCTTTCATGATTCAGATAGAGCATGAAAATGTAAGCAACTTTCTAATTTACTCCTATTATCAACTTTTCTTCATTCTCTTGGTATCTTTATTTGAAATGCAAGAATGTAAGTTTAGATGCCTGCCCATTTTTGTGAACAACCTGGGTTGTTCTAGCTGATTGGTGGATAAATTCATCCACCAATAAAAAGTGCTGTCCAGAGTTCTGAATAATAAAAAAAAAGCTTAGATGCTTTATTTTTTCAAATAAAGATAGCAAGACAGTGAAGAGAAATTGATAGCAGGAGTAAATTAGAAAGTTGCTTAAAATTGCATGCTCTATTTGAATCACAAAAGAAAAAAAAATTGAGTTCAGTGTACTTTTAAGCTTTAAATTTTATAGCTGCACATGCGCATCAGTCCCCTGAAACTATATCCTCAGAGGGCAAAAAAATATCAGCTCAGTAACATTACAACCCTATTGCTCAGCATTCCTCATCCTATTGTAAACTTCTTACTGACATAAGCAATTCAGTCATGTACAGCTGACTAAAGGCATTCTATTTCTTGTGCTCTGCTTGGTAATGCAGGCCAACCGGTTTAGAATTAGAATGAATAATTACTCAGTTTACCAATTCTAAAGCAAGAAGATCAGGTTGTAACTACAGTTACAAGGTCAGGCCCTCAGAAGGGCATTGATAAATCTGAAAAACCATGGCTGCCAAAACTTTAATTTGTCTCCTAATTTATTTATTATAGCAATGCTACCATAATAGTTTGGGATTGTACTATAAAATTACATTAATTATTTTGCTTCATTTTGATTTCTGACTGAGCATTGCCCTTTAATTTCCACAATTTCATACTGCCGAGCACATCAAAGGAGCCAATGTATCTTCAGTTGCACTTCTGTTATTAGTGTGTATGCTAGAGGTTTAGCCCTTTCCTGACGGGACTCATTTGTCTACATCCGAACATAGTTACGATGTAAACAAATACGTAAAAATTTAAATCACGAAATCGTGTGATTTCAATGATGGAATCGGGTTCGAGGGGAGTGCCTATGACGCTAGTCATGCCCTCCAGCCTGCAATCCCATTACGCAAGCGGCTATGGCTTCTGGACAACCAAATGTCTAGGACGTTTCATGGCGTCCCAACGGTGCTAAACCCCAGTGCAGCTAGGACAGCATGAAACGTCCTGACGGGAAGGGGTTAATTACACTATCAAAGCGGCCTCACAGCAGTGGGGTAACCGGCAGAGTGTGCACTTCAGCATAACAGACATCATGCCATTGCACACTAGAGCAGGTTATTTTTTTCTCTCTTATCAACAAGTGTTCTGGGTATCATATTGCCACTGGCCTTTGGGGCATCCTAGAAGACTTTTTGGATAATTGTATAAATTGGATTTGGATATTTTTAAAAAACCATGTCCACTTTTGTACATGTTTTTGTTAAATAAAATCACCATGATAATGCATTTATCTTGTAAATGGGTTTATCTGATTTGCATGTCATTTTGTCTAATTGCAAATTGTTTGATAAATGTAGATTACAAGTTTGCATCTTTAATGTACAAGTGCTTCTGTACTATACATAATATATATGTCCTGCAGCAACCAACAGAAAGAACAACACACCATTTTTAACCCCTTAAGGACCAGCGACGTACCCTGTATGTCGCTGGCCTTTTTTTTGGGACTTGATTGTTTTTTAGCCGCGGTCTTACCACCAGCGTTGAGACTGCTCTATTCCACAAAGCCTGCTGGAGGGAGGGCATTAATAGCGTGTTCTTGCTAGACTTGTGCTATTATGTCCTGAAAAAAACCTTAACGCCCAGTGACATACAGGGTACATTGTGGTCATTAAGGGGTTAAAATCATTTTGCCCCTCATTATACACTCTGGCATGCACTATACATTAAGAGCATACATTATGCTCAAATCTGCTGATGCAGTTCATAAACAAACACAAAAGTACATGTTAGTGCACCAACTATTAATCACTGGCTGATAGAAACAGCCCACATAAAAGTTGGTTTATTTTGCACAGGAACATCAAAAATAATAATAAAAAACTCTAATAGATTTTTTTATATGGGAAAGATATGTTTTGAAATATCCCTTTAGGTGGGCACCCAAAATTGTGGGCTGCCTCCTAGATTCTAAAAACAATTGTCAAGCCATGTGCTATATAGTTCTTGCTACTAACATAAATTACACATAAACACACAAATAAGTGTGTCTTTCGCTCCTCAGTGCTCTTATACATCTATCATTTCCTCCATTATAACTTCCTGTAATATAAAAAAAACACAAACTATGGTCACTCATAGAAAACAACCACCTATTCTACAATAGCACACCACCTAAGAAGATATTTTCCATACTAGAGAGTGACAAGAATAGCGGATTAAAAGGATGTTTGAATTCAACTATATGTTGAAATCTCCAAAACATTCTCCAGGATTTGTCAAGCTCTGTACTACCCCACTAATACGCCTCATATTGTCCACCAGAACAGGTAATTTATCCCATGTCAGGGCTCGACAAACGCAGGAGCCACCCCTTCCATATGTACTAAAGGACACAATGACCTACGCTATAGTCTTAAAAGCCATTCTAAAGTACACACTTACCTTGTTACACATCCTCAAAACCTGCAAATTACACTAATACTTATTTTATATCCCATACATCTGAAAAACATACTGCTTCTCATTATACATACTGTGCCATACAACAATGTCTTGTTATGCAACCCTTTTAAAGAAATATTACCTCCTAGTAAAACTCATATGTCCTAAATATCATTTTATGTAGTATCTTAAGCCCCTAAGCATATATCAAGTAAAGCTTCTATTACGCCCACTACCCATTATTACACAAACTATACAATCTAAAAAATACCCCTCATGCAGGCTCCATTCTATAGTACAGTACATACTTCCTGTTATATCATCATCCAGCCCTGACGTAATAGCTCATACATCGTACCTCCTAAACAAAATACAGGGACACAGTCAAGAAGAACTCTCTTTATTTTCTCTTACTCCAAAGAGCACTAGCACCAAAGCTCACTCAACATTCCAATTTGAAGCGAACACCCACTAAAGTAACATAAGAACTGTCTGTCATTGAGTAGGCCCACATCGTCCCCTTGTTACATAATGAACATACTTGTCCGTCGCTATACTCTCACACACGGTACACATACATATTTAATCCATTCCACTCAAATCAGTTTCTATATAAACGCGGGTTATTACTTTGGATGTTAAATATATATATATATATATATATATATATATATATATATATATATATATCTTTTTTTTAACATATAAATGTTCAATTTCTTGTAAATAGCATCGTTACAACACAACTGAAATGCTGTTTTCGGACTACTGAAAACTAGTTATCAGAAATTAGTCAGATATAACCTGCACAGAAAGAATGTCTTTTTAGATAGACATCATTAATACACTACGCCAGAGCTTCCCCTTTCTCAGTCACTAGGGATATACGACTAGAAGCTTCTAGAACAGACACTATAACCCGCTCTACAACTACTTCCTACTCTCCCCGATTAAGAATACGTTACTCCCAGCTCCCGTAACCTACTCAAAAACGTGTTCTGACGTCCAGATCTTCATGTTATCAACCAGTCTGCTCTCACCGTTCGCCGAGATCTGACTGACCTCCAGGCGCGCACACCACCAGGAGCATGGGCACTGTACCGGCCGCCAATGGTAGGCTGCGACGTCACGACAGCCGTCATTTGGTATGGGCGTGAAGCCTGCCCCTGTTCTGTCACCGTAATGACCTACATGCCGGGGCCACGTGGTCGGCTTGAGCAGCTATCTGACACTGTAGACGTACTGGCTTCTTTCTCATCTATCGCTTCTGCTATTATTAAAAGGACATAGTTGCCAACAGTCCCTGGATTTTATTGTATGTCCCTGGATTTATTTTGTCCCTGGAAATGTCCCTGAAAACCTCCTTTGCACAACATTTGTTGTTGCATATATATATATATATACACACATATACAGATAGATGATAAATAGATATAGTGTATTATTTAAATATAATTCATTCCTAATGGAATATTGTTATTATTATTGAATGGGTTCACATATTATTTGTCTTTCTAATTTTGATGCTGTGTTGTAAAAATAACCATATGCCCAGAATGAGTTCCAGAGGCTGTGTAGGTGTAAGAGCTTGGTGCTGTAATCTGTATAATAAACTATGGATAAGTCTAAGTTATACTATTACTAAACTACTGTTTTGATTGCAGAACTGAGTGGGCGGAGCAATTGAACAGTAGGGGCGCAATCCGATATACGGCGTAGTTTGCGGCGCAAGCGAGGGAACCCGCGTCGCCCGCAGTTTCAGCTCGCAACTCGAGCTATCCAATATACGGCGCCGTCAGTTGCTAACGTGCCGTAAGTCTGATAAACCAGCGATGTCCAGAAATCTGCGCAAGTACAAATTTCTGGCGTCGCCAGTGACTTGCGCCACGTTAGAAACTGCCGGCGCCTACAAAACCTGACTAAAGTATGAAATCACCCGCACTGTCTAACACGCCTCCCTAACATAGACCGACACGTCTAACATGCCTCCCTAACATAGCCCGACACGTCTAACCCTCTATCCGCTATCCCCCCTCACTAGCCTAACAATAAAATATGTATTAACCCCTAAACCACCGCTCCCAAACCCCGCTGCAACCTAATAAAGTTATTAACCCCTAAACCGCCGCTCCCGGACCCCCCGCCAGCTATATTATATCTATAACCCCCTAAAGTGAGCCCCTACCCCGCCGCCATCTATTTTAAAATTATTAACCCCTAATCTAATCCCCCTACACCGCCGCCAGCTATATTAAATACATTAACCCCTAATCTAATCCCCCTACACCGCCGCCAGCTATATTAAATACATTAACCCTTAATCTAATCCCCCTACACCGCCGCCAGCTATATTAACTATATTAACCCTAATTATATTAGGGTTAATATAGTTAATATCGTTATTATATTATATATATATTAAGTATAATAACCCTATCTAACTCTAACATCCCTAACTAAACTCTTATTAAAATAAATCTAATATTAATATTATTAATTAAAATATTCCTATTTAAATCTAAATACTTACCTATAAAATAGACCCTAAGATAGCTACAATATAATTAATAATTACATTGTAGCTATGTTAGGGTTTATATTTATTTTACAGGTAAATTGTTAATTATTTTAACTAGGTATAATAGCTATTAAATAGTTATTAACTATTTAATAGCTACCTAGTTAAAATAATTACCCAATTACCTGTAAAATAAATCCATAAATCCTAACCTAAGTTACAAATACACCTACACTATCAATAAATTAAATAAACTACAAAAATCTATCTAAAAATACAATTAAATAAACTAAACTAAATTACAAAAAAAAACAAACACTAAATTACAAAAAATAAAAAAAAGATTACAAGATTTTTAAGCTAATTACACCTATTCTAAGCCCCCTAATAAAATAATAAAGCCCCCCAAAATAAAAAAAAATCCCTACCCTATTCTAAATTAAAAAAAGTTCAAAGCTCTTTTACCTTACCAGCCCTTAAAAGGGCCTTTTGTGGGGGCATGCCCCAAAGAAAGCTGCTCTTTTGCCTGAAAAAAAAACACAATACCACCCCCCAACATTACAACCTACCACCCACATACCCCTAATCTAACCCAAACCCCCCTTAAATAAACCTAACACTACCCCCCTGAAGATCTCCCTACCTTGTCTTCACCACACCGGGCCGAACTCCTCATCCGATCCGGGCGATGTCTTTATCCAAGCGGCAGCAAAGTCTTCTTCCATCCGGCAGCATCTTCCATCAAACGGCATCTTCAATCTTCATTCTTCGCTCCTCCGACGCGGAGCATCCATCCCGGCCGACGACTGAACGACGAATGAGGTACCTTTAAATGACGTCATCCAAGATGGCGTCCGTCAAATTCCGATTGGCTGATAGGATTCTATCAGCCAATCGGAATTAAGGTAGAAAAATCAGCCAATCAGATTCAAGTTCAATCCGATTGGCTGAACCAATCAGCCAATCAGATTGCACTTGAATCTGATTGGCTGATTCAATCAGCCAATCAGATTTTTCTACCTTAATTCCGATTGGCTGATAGAATCCTATCAGCCAATCGGAATTCGACGGACGCCATCTTGGATGACATCATTTAAAGGTACCTCATTCGTCGTTCAGTCGTCGGCCGGGATGGATGCTCCGCGTCGGAGGAGCGAAGAATGAAGATTGAAGATGCCGCTTGATGGAAGATGGTGCCGGATGGAAGAAGACTTTGCTGCCGCTTGGATAAAGACATCGCCTGGATGAAGACTTTTTCTTTGCCGCTTGGATAAAGACATCGCCCGGATCGGATGAGGAGTTCGGCCCGGTGTGGTGAAGACAAGGTAGGGAGATCTTCAGGGGGGTAGTGTTAGGTTTATTTAAGGGGGGTTTGGGTTAGATTAGGGGTATGTGGGTGGTGGTTGTAATGTTGGGGGGTGGTATTGTGTTTTTTTTTCAGGCAAAAGAGCAGTTTTCTTTGGGGCATGCCCCCACAAAAGGCCCTTTTAAGGGCTTGTAAGGTAAAAGAGCTTTGAACTTTTTTTAATTTAGAATAGGGTAGGGAATTTTTTTTATTTTGGGGGGCTTTATTATTTTATTAGGGGGCTTAGAATAGGTGTAATTAGCTTAAAAATCGTGTAATCTTTTTTTTATTTTTTGTAATTTAGTGGGGGTTTTTTTTGTAATTTAGTTTAGTTTATTTAATTGTATTTTTAGATAGATATTTATAGTTTATTTAATTTATTGATAGTGTAGGTGTATTTGTAACTTAGGTTAGGATTTATTTTACAGGTAATTGGGTAATTATTTTAACTAGGTAGCTATTAAATAGTTAATAACTATTTAACAGCTATTGTACCTAGTTAAAATAATTAACAATTTACCTGTAAAATAAATATAAACCCTAACATAGCTACAATGTAATTATTAATTATATTGTAGCTATCTTAGGGTTTATTTCATAGGTAAGTATTTAGATTTAAATAGGAATATTTTAGTTTATAATATGAATTAGATTTATTTAATAAGAATTTAGTTAGGGGTGATAGGGTTAGATAGAGTTAATATAGTTAATATAAATACTATAGTAACTATATTAACTATATTAACCCTAATATAATTAGGGTTAATATAGTTAATATATATAATGTAATAACTATATTAACTATAATATACTTAGGGTTAATATAGATAATATAGCTGGCGGCGGGGTAGGTAGATTAAATTAGGGGTTAATAATTTTAATATTGATGGCGGCGTTGTAAGGGGCTTACATTAGGGGTTAATACCATTAATATAGGTGGCGGCGGTGTAGGGAGGGCAGGTTATAGGGCAAAAGAGCTGTTAACTTTGGGGCAAAGCCCCGCAAAAGGCCCTTTTAAGGGCTGGTAATAGAGCTTATTACTTTATGGATATTAGATTAGGGGTTAATAATATTAATATAGCTGGCGGCGGTGTAAGGGGTCAGATTAGGGGATAGATCAGGTAGATGGCGGCGGTTTTAGGGGTTCACATTAGGGGATAGATCAGTTAGATGGTGGCGGTTTTAGGGGCTCACATTAGGGGATAGATCAGGTAGATGGTGGCTGTTTTAGGGGCTCACATTAGGGGATAGATCAGTTAGATGGTGGCGGTTTTAGGGGCTCACAGTAGGGGTAGATCAGTTAGATGGTGGCGGTTTTTGGGGCTCACAGTAGGGGGTTAGTTTATGTAGATGACGGCGGTTTAGGGGTTAAATACTTTATTAGGGATTGCAGCGGGGGATCGCGGTTGACAGGTAGATAGACATTGCGCATGCGTTAGGTGTTAGGTTTTATTTAGCAGATCGCGGTTGACAGGTAGATAGACATTGCACATGCGTTAGGTGTTAGGTTTATTTAGCAGCTAGTTTAGGGAGTTACGGGGCTCCAATAGTCAGCGTAAGGCTTCTTACGGCTTCTTTTTGTGGCGAGGTGAAAATGGAGTAAGATTTCTCCATTTTCGCCACGTAAGTCCTTACGCTGTATATTGGATACCAAACTGCGCGGGTTTGGTATACCTGCCTATGGCCCAAAAAACTACGGGCGACGGCAGAAATATACACGCGTAACTTCTAGGTTACGCCGTATATGTGATACCAAACCAGCGCAAATATTGGTGTCGCCAGCTTTTGCGGGCGACGATTTTTATCGGATCGAGCCCTAGGTCGTCAATACTCCAGTAACCCGCTTGCTTGCTCTTCTGCAAAGTGTCCCTGGAATTTTTTTTTAAATGTTGGCAACTATGAAAGGATGGTAAACAGTCTGCTTCTTTGTTGTAATAAAAAGAACTAAGCAGTTGCTTTTCATAGAAATCATTGCATTATGTATTATTAATCTATTTAAATTGATTTTACCTTTTATTTTTTACACTACATCTGTGCTTCCTTTTTTTGAGGACGATTTATCAAGCTGAGGCGGACAGGGAGGCATATATGCGGCCCTGTCTGCCACAGTCTGCTGCTCGCCTCTGGTGGGCTGAATTCCCGGAATTCAGCATTGCACACAAGTGCTACTTTGCGCTCAAATGCAATCCTGCCCGCGCACAGCCAATCACACACAGGCAGGAGCTGTCAATCTCCCTGGTCGAACAAGATTGGGGAGTTTGAATTTCGCCACCTAATAGGTGGCGAAGAGTTTAGAAAAGCAGCAGGTCTGATGACCGCTACTTGTTAAATAAGGCGTGCAGCCGTAGTGGGTCAAAAGGCTTGCAAAGCCTTTGATAAATCAACCCCCTTTATCTTAAAGGGACACTGAACCCAAATTTTTCTTTTGTGATTCAGATAGAGCATGCAATTTTAAGCAACTTTCTAATTTACTCCTATTATCAATTTTTCTTCATTCTCTTGCTTTCTTTATTTTAAAAAGAAGGCATCTAAACTATTTTTTTTGTTTCAGGACCATGGAAAGCACTTGTTTATTGGTGGGTGAATTTATCCACCAATCAGCAAGAACAACAGTGTGTTCACCAAAAATGGGCCGGCATCTAAACTTACATTCTTGCATTTCAAATAAAGATACCAAGAGAATGAAGAACATTTGATAATAGGAGTAAATTAGAAAGTTGCCTAAAATTGCATGCTGTATCTGAATCAAGAAAGAAAAAATTTGGGTTCAGTGTCCCTTTAACCTGATGTCATAAAACTTCTAGGCTAGTGAATAGACTAAATAACAGGGAGTCAGATTTGCTTATGCCCAAAACTGACAGAGTGAAAATGTAGTTTTTGGAAATCCTCCGCTCTTAAAACACTGGAGGCAGAGGCTACACTTAAAATTTCTAAATGCTGATTTTGCCAGAAAACAAGTAAGTTATTTGTTGTTTTTTTACACAATATTTTCCTTTTTATATTTACTTTAACATTCTTTTTACCAAAGGAGCACTGTTTAATATTCATTTAACCAGGGTGTCACAGTCAGAATTAGCACTCACAGTGTGATAATATTTAAAAGCGTTCATTCAGCTTTCAGTAAAATCTCACTGTTAAAAGTTTTATCATACATTATGTAATAGCTCCATACATATAATTTTAGGTAACGCTATATTTAGACCAATGTTAAGTTATCATTAACCACTTAATGACCGTGATGCACCCTGTATGTCGCTGACCACTAAGGGATTGTAATGCTATAATCGTGGAGACCATGCTTTTAGTCCCTCGAGACCTCGCTACTGAAAACGGCTCCCCCATTGAAAGATCAGTGACGTACAAGGTACGTTGCTGGTCATTAAGGGGAAAATAATGTCACTAAACTGTCAAGTATTTGATTTCTTGAGGAATGTGTAAGTCTCCTAAAAGCAGCACACGCATATGGATATCATTGATCTAGATCAGTTTTGTGATTTAATTCAATAAAGCTTAGTCATGAAAAAAACATGGAAGTATTATTTTTATATCGTATACGATAATTAATAGACTTACTGATGTTGTTCATTGGGTCATAAAAATCAATGTCGAATTCCCCATAAAATATTAAATTATATATGGGTAATAAATATTTGCTGCCAAAGAGAACCAAAATACAGTAAATTGACAATTATTCTTAGGTGTAATAATTTATATGTCAGACATTCTATATTCCACAAATCTGTTATAATTAATAATATGTAAACTCGAGACAGAGTAAGGTGTTCTACTATTTATATTTTTATGTAAGAAAATATTTAACGGCTCATATATTTCTAACTACAGGGGCCAACTCATTTGTCATTGACTACAATTGAACACTCTTAGTAAAAGAGCTAATCCTTGTCCTGTTTGCTTTTTTTAACGTCCCTTTAAACAGGCCTTTATTAAAGGGACAGTCAAGTATAAATTAAACTTTCATTATTCAGATAGGACTTTTAATTTTAATTGACTTTCCAATTTACTTTTATCATCAAATTTGCTTTTTTCTCTTGGTATTCTTAGTTTAAACTAAACTTAGGCAGACTCATATGCTAATTTCTAAGCCTTTGAGGGCTGCCTCTTATCACATGCTTTTTAAATCTCTTTTCAACACAAAGAGACAGAAAGTACACGTGGGCTATATAGATAACACTGTGTTCAGGCACAGAAAGTTATTTAAGATCTAGCACAATACAATGCTAAATTTAAGACAATAGATAATAAACAGTCACAGTCATGGGATCAGGGGGCTGGAAGAAGGTTCCTAGATATAAGGTAATCACAGAGGTAAAAAGTATATTAATATAACTGTGTTGGTTATGCAAAACTGGGGAATGAGTAATAAAGGGATTATCTATCTTTTAAAACAATAACAATTCTATGGTTGACTGTCCCTTTAACATCAGTACTGAGTGCCAAGGACAGACTGAACCCAGCTGTGATGCAACACACATGTCTGGATTGCATAACTAGGGGAAAGGTGACAGGCTGTTCCCATCTCCTGTAATAGGGAATACTGGAAAGTTACAGAGTACAGAGCTCTCTGTCTTTTACAGTTACACAGGGCTCTTTCTGACATCCAATAAAAGACAAATCCAACAGTGTGTCCTAATGAGCAAACACATTTCAAATTGTCTAAAAGGGTAAGAACTACAAAATGTGTGTTAAACATATGTCATAACAAAAAACTTTGGCCTACAAAATAAACTTTCGTTTGACCCTGCAGCACAATTATATACAAATTGTATTACTTAGTCAGATGGTAGTTTGTATAAAAAGGAGTTAAAGAAACAGTACAATTTATATTTATTGCAATTTTTTTAAATGGGGGGGGGGGGGGGCAAAAAAAAGTAGGTTTTTTACCTTTCATTCTTGTGTAGGCTTGTTATAGTACATTCGGTCAGTGGTGGGAGTTTTCCTATCAGCTGTTGAGCATTTATATTGCACTGTCAGCCAGATTAAATAATATATAATAAAATGTATGCTTACCTGATAAGATACAAGGTAATCACAGAGGTAACAAGTATATTAATATAATGTGTTGGTTATGCAAATTTGGGGAATGGGTTATAAAGGGATTATCTATCTTTTTAAACAATAACAATTCTGGAGTAGACTGTCTCTTTAAGAAGTTTCAAACAATTTTGAAAATCTTCATCCACAGAGTTTTCTGAGATTTGCTCAGACAAATTTTCACATTAAAGGACAGATGCAACTGCTACAGAAACAATGCTTTCTACAAAAAGGCCTTTTACTGAAAGGTTACCTGAAAGACGTACTATCCAAGGGAATAGAATAGGTTGTTTGACTAAAGCAAAATAGCACCATCCCCCATTTGAAAAGTTTCCCAAAGTTCTACTTTAGAAGCTGGGAAAGGAAACATCCTATTAAATTGAGAGGACTGATTAAAAGAAATACCAGATTTGGTTCACTCTGAAAATTATTTTAATGGCCTCAGGAACAGGAAAAAAAACTATTGCGACTGCAGAAGGTTTAAAAATCAAATCCATTTGTTTGGAAGGTTTTTCCTCAGATGATTTAGGGTCTTGGACGCCTAAAGAACATAAAACCTTTTTAAAGGGACAGTACAGTATACTGAAAAATAGTTTTTCCCTTAATGTGTTTACAATTGCTTTTTTTACGAACTGCAGAGTAAAAAAAAACATAAAAATTAGCTTTTTAAGTTTTTTTTGTGTATATTAAAGCTCTGATTTTGTGTTTTGAAGCCACAACCTAATAAAATAGGTTGACCTTGTAGGTATAATCAAATCTCATTACTGTATCACATTGTGTAAATATACATGTTTCTTTATCTTATATCTTCCATGAAACAATCCCCAGTACTTGGAGAGAACAATGGAAAATCAACATTGTATTACCTTATCTCTGCTATATCCCACTGGGAGTGTAATTTCTTCTGCTGGCTGTGTTTACAAAGCTTATCTATAGCTTGGACCTGCAGCCACAAACTTTCAGCATAGGTGGGGATACCACATGGTAAATCAACTATTTCAAATGCCGATATAAGGGTAAAGGAGCTACTTGTAAACAATTTAATACACTCCAGCAGGTAAAGTGGGAATAAATTAAAGGGGAGAACATTTTTGAGTAAACTGTCCCTTTAAGCAAATAACTAAAATGTTCAAGCGCAACATTAAAGAGTTAGATTTTGTGTCCTGGTCAGTAAAAGACTTCTGATCATCATACAAAACTCACCTTCAGAAAACAACCTGAGGTGTCTGAGTCTGAAAACTATAAGGGCATCCTAAGGTGTTCTGATCTCGGATGATACAGAAGAACCTGATAATGTAACTTTATGATGACTTTTGTGCATACTTAGCCGCCACAACTACAGAGCGCACAAACCTTTAAATCATGGAACAAAATCTAAAGCACCCCCTTGTATTGAGGAAACAGAGATAGGATAGATTCCTTTAGAGGCATACGCAGCATTAGACTGTTAGAATGCTTACAGACACAGTCTAGTCAAAATTAAACTTTCATGATTAAACAACTTTCAAATTTACTTTGATCATCAAATTTGATTTTCTTTTTTGGTATTCTTTGTTTAAAGCTAAACCTAGGTAGGCTTATAAACTGATTTCTAAACCATTTAAACCCGCCTCTTATATCAGTGCATTTTGACAGTTTTTCACAGTTAGACAGTGCTAGTTCATGTGTGTCATATAGATAACATTGTGCCCACTCCCATGGAGGAATTTAGGAGTCTGCACTGATTGGCATGTCTGTCAAAAGCACTGAGGTAAGGGGCAGTCTGCAGAGGTTTAGATACAAGGTAATCACAGAGGTAATACGTGTATTAATATCACAGTGTTGGTTATGTAAAACTGGGGAATGGGTAATAAAGGGATTATCTATCTTTTAAAAACAATAACATTTTTCAAGTAGACTGTCCCTGTAATGTTAAAAATGTCTTACCCTTCAGCAATAAGACATATGAAAAATGGCAATTGCGCTCAGAAACAAAGAAGCAGTTGACGAATTTAAAAAAAAGAGAATGAAAACTGCCCATTTACAAACTGTAACTGCTGTTCTAAGTCAGTGCTCAAAAACATAAAATACACAGAGACCCCCCCTCACATTGACAATTAAATCAATTTTAATGTGTATATAATAGAGAGTATACGTTGCATTATGGTGTAACTCACAGGTGAATTAACTGAATAATAAATAACAGCTATTACCACATAATCAAATTTCCATAATTACTAGACAAAGTATGACATTTCTAAGTAATAAAGGTGGAATTAGTCTGATACACGTGTATGTCCCCTGGCTATGATGTACCTCAGAATAATATACTTGCTAATAGCCTGCTGGCTGTGTAAGTGCATGAAAATTATGCACATACTTTACCGTGTTTACCAGCTGCAGAAAAGACTTCCAGTAGAGAGCCCATCCAGTAGAGTATATCGACGACCCAACAGGAGGAGGGACTGGTCCCTGTTGTAGGCTTGTGACTAACTCCTCACTGCGGGTGATTATACCAATACCCAATACTCCAATCTCCCCTCAGTTCCAATAAGCCTCAAATCCCATGAGGAACCCTCTCAACGAAGAATCGGAAGCTCCTCAATTCTTCACCTTCCTCCTGTGGATGCAAAGATTAGAGTGGAATACCAGAGATGTGGGAGGGATTAAGTGCTCCTAGAGCTTTGGGATCTTCGCCTCCTCCTAGTGGCCAGATTAGAATCCCATGAGTAATGGCTCGTCAACTCTCACCACCTTATGAAAGGAAGAATTTCCATACCGATGAAGCCATATGCATAGTTTTGTCCTTATTTGAAAAGAAATGTAACAAATCAACATGACCCTTAAAGGGAAAGTAAACATGGTTTTTTACATAATTATGCAGTATATGTACTATTAATACATTATATGACCAAAAGTATATGGATACTTCTACTAATTTTTGAATTTAGGTGTTTAAGCCACACCCATTGCTAACAGGTGCATAACTTCCAGCACAAAGCCATGAGATTTCATAGACAAACATTGGCAGTACAATGGGTTGTACTGAAGAGCTCAGTGACTTTAAATGTGGCACTGTTATAGGATGCCAACTTTGCCGAAAGCCAGATTTTGACTTTTTTGTCCTACTAGATCTGCACCAGTCAATTGTGAGTGCTATTATTGTTAAGTGTAGTGTAAGCATCTAGGAGCAACAACAGCCCGACCACAAAATGGTAGACCACATAAACTCACAGCATAGGGCTGGTGAGTGCTGAAATGCAAAACACTGAATAATAATCTATCATATGTTACATGACTAACTACAGAGTTCTAAATTTTGCCTGGAAGTCTATTGGAATGAATATTGCTTTCTGTAAAGTTTGGTGGAGGAGGGATAATGCGCTGTAGAAAAACAGTTTCTACATTTTATCCTGAGTTAAGAAATACCCAATGTTACATGTTTTTTGCTTTTTTTTGTAAGTTATAGGGCAATAAGTACAAGTAGCACTTTGCTATTTCCAAAGATTTTTTTTTTTTCAAAATTAGCGATAGTTACATTGTAACACTGATATCTGTCAGGAATCCCCAAATAACCCTTCACATGTATATATATATATATATATATATATATATATATATATATATATATATATATATATTAGTAGACAACTCAAAGTATTGATCTAGGCCCATTTTGTATATTTCATGCCACCATTTCACTGCCAAATGCGATCAAATAAAAAAATTCGTTAACTTTTTTACAAACTTTTTCACAAACTTTAGGTTTCTCTGAAATTATTTACAAACAGCTTGTGCAATTATGGCACAAATGGTTGTAAATACTTCTCTGGGATCCCCTTTGTTCCGAAATAGCAGATATTTATGGCTTTGGCATTATATTTTGGTAATTAGAAGGCCACTAAATGCTGCTGCGCACCACACTTGTTTTATGCCCAGCAGTGCAGGTGTATTATGCCCAGCAGCGAAGGGGTTAATTAGGTAGCTTGTAGGGTTAATGTTAGCTTTAGTGCAGTGTAGTAGACAACCCCATTTTTCTGCCCACCCTCAATACCCTACCCCCCTCCCAGATCCCTTTCCCAACACTGATTATGCCTTATTCCCCCCTCCCTCTCCCTCCTTCCATAGACTGTCATTATAGTATTTAATAGCGCACGCCCCCACCCCCACATGCTCCCGCCCCCTCGCTCGCTCCTGCACACTCAGGCACAGGATCTGGAACTCCCTCCAGCGATGGGCCACCCACCCGCCTCCCTGCTATGGCTCCCACCCACCAACGATCGGCACCATCGCTGCCCGATGCAGAGAGGGCCTTAGAGTGTCTCTCTCTGCATCAGTGGGTAAAAAAGTCTATTGCAGGATGCCTCAATATCAAGGCATTACTGCAATACTCTGAAAGCGACTGGAAGCGATCACGATCGATTTCAGCGCTTCAAACCTCTGAGGACGTGCCAGGCACGTCCTTGGTCATTAAAGGGACAGGAAACCCAAAATTTTTATTTCATGATTTAGGTAGAACATACAATTTTAAACAACTTTCCAATTTACTTATATTATCAAATTTGCTTTATTCCCTTGGTATCATTTGTTAAAGGAGCAGCAATGCACTACTGGTGTCTAACTGAACACATGGGTGAGCCAATGACAGTTGTTATATATATTTATGCAGCCACCAATCAGCAGCTAGAACCTAGGTTCTTTGCGGCACCTGAGTTTTCCTAGATAAAACTTTCATCAAAGGATAACAAGAGAAGGAAGCAAATTAAATAATAGAAGTACATTGGAAAGTTGTTTAAAATTGTATGTTGTACCTAAATCAGGAAAGAATTTTTTTGGGTTTCATGTCCCTTTAAGGGTCGGTTTTTGTAGGACGTGCCTGCCACGTCCTCGGTTGTTACCCTTTATTAACTAACACATTTATATTAATAAACTTTTTACCTCTCTGGTTACCTTATACCTAAGCCTCTGCAGACTGCCCCCTTATCTCAGTTCTTTTGACAGACTTGAATTTTAGCCAATCAGTGAGCACCGTGTTATCTATATGACACATGAGCTAGCGCTGTCTGTGAAAAACTGTCAAAATGCACAATGAGACAAGAGGCGGCCTTCAACAGTTTAGAAAATCAGTTTATGAGCCTACCTAGGTTTAGCTTTCAACAAAAAATACCAAAAGAACAAAGCAAATTGTTTAAAATGACATGCCCTATCTGAATCATGAACGTTTAATTTTGATTTGACTGTTCCTTAAAATACATTATTATTGAAGTGTTTACTGTCCCTTTAAATTATAGAGAGGAAAATAAAACAGAAAGAAATTTGGTCTTTTCCATTGTATTTCTGTGGTAATTTCCCACTGACATGATATCTCTCTTGTTATCTATTGTTTTCATTTGTGAACAAGTATTAATTAGGTATCAGCAGTAAAGCATGGCACAGGGTGTTTTATTTTATGCTGTAATCATTGTGACACAAAAACACATAGTAGAAGATTAGTATAAATATATAAATGTGGAGCAATAGTTTAACCCTCTTCATCCCCAGCTCTCTCTCCCTCCATGGTTTTTAATGTATCCTCAAGAAGAATGCTCGCTTTGGACCAAGTGGGAAATTAATAAGAAGGACCTGTTGCTGTAGGCAGCCTGAAAACTTTACAAATGTAACACCATGTTTTTATTTCAATTAAAAAATGTTTAAAGGGACATGACACCCAAAACATTTCTTTCATGATTCAGAACATACAATTTTAAAAAACTTTCCAATTTTCTTTGTTTTCTTGCTATCCTTAGCTGAAAAGCAGGAAGATAAGGAGTGTGCATGTGTTTGTAGTACTACAGTATATGACAGCAGTTTTGCAACAATGTTATCCACTAGATGGCAGCACTATTTCCTGTCATGTAGTGCACCAGACATGTGCACGCTAATTATCTAGATATCTCTTCAAAAAAGAATAACAAACAAAACAAATTTAATAATAGAAGTAAATTCTTTTATTTTTTTCCATTTTATTCTCTATCTGAATCATAAAAGAAAAATGTTGTGTTTTATGACCCTTCAAGTATATTTTTATTTATTTATCATAACTTAACCTTTTGCTGCCGTTATGCCGTTGTATTCCGTCACAACGGCGTTGGGCTTTAAAGCCGTTATGACGGAATACAACGTCATAGCCAACGGCTGTCCTGAAGCCTACTGCGCTTGCAGGATATGATCGCGGTCTGGAGGGCGTTCCTAGCGTCATAGGGACACCCCCCAGACCCGATGTAGACTTTATATACCAGTCACGAAAGGGTTAACGGAAAAGTCCAAACACAAGAGAACACACCTTCTTAGCGCTCTGTTGCTGTGTAGGGGGATGCACTGTTACTAATGCACAGTGAGCAGACAGGTGCAAGGAAGCCACGCCCCTTCATAAGCATAAACAGCATCTATAGCGAATCCCATGCATCCAAACTCAAATCTTAAAAATAGAAAAAATGTATTGAAAATATTAAAAAGAGGCTAATGCAAAAAATAACACACAAGGAGATACAATGTGTTTCATGTGGAGCCTAAATGAGTCACTCTTGTAAAACATTATTTATTCCCTATTAATGAATCCAGGCTTGACTCATGTAACAAAGTTTACCCTTTACATGGTATAGGACAAGTACAGATGTATACATTTTTATACATAACAGTATGTATAGAAATATATGCAACACAATCAAATAGCTTGAATCTGTACTATATTAGAATCCACTTCATGCTAATTTTTAAATAACTAGCCACATGGGTAAATACTGTATTTTAGGGTTTTCAATGTCCCTACTATGTACTGATAATTTAGACCTAAGTGTTCTTTTAGCACCCCCTACAGGTCAAAAGATATATCACATGTGTGCTTACACAACTCAGAGGATATTGAATATTAAAAACACCTAGGCCTAGATTTGGAGTTTGGAGGTAGCTGTGAAAACCAGCGTTAGAGGCTCCTAACGCTGGTTTTAGGCTACCGCCGGTATTTGGAGTCATTCAAAAAAGCGTCTAACGCTCACTTTTCAGCCGCGACTTTTCCATACCGCAGATCCCCTTACGTCAATTGCGTATCCAATCTTTTCAATGGGATCTTTCTAACTCCGGTATTTAGAGTCGTGGCTGAAGTGAGCGTTAGAATTCTAACGACAAAACTCCAACCGCAGAAAAAAGTCAGTAGTTAAGAGCTTTCTGGGCTAACGCCGGTTCATAAAGCTCTTAACTACTGTACTCTAAAGTACACTAACACCCATAAACTATCTATGTACCCCTAAATCGAGCCCCCCCCCACATCGCTGCCACTCGATTACATTTTTTAACCCCTAATCTGCCGACCGCCACCTACGTTATACTTATGTACCCCTAATCTGCTGCTCCTAACACCGCCGACCCCTATATTATATTTATTAACCCCTAACCTGCCCCCCACAACGTCGCCGCCAGCTACCTACAATAATTAACCCCTAATCTGCCGACCGCCACATACGTTATACTTATGTACCCCTAATCTGCTGCCCCTAACACCGCCGACCCCTATATTATATTTATTAACCCCTAATCTGCCCCCCTCAACGTCGCCTCCACCTGCCTACACTTATTAACCCCTAATCTGCCGAGTGGACCGCACCGCTACTATAATAAAGTTATTAACCCCTAATCCGCCTCACTCCCGCCTCAATAACCCTATAATAAATAGTATTAACCCCTAATCTGCCCTCCCTAACATTGCCGACACCTAACTTCAATTATTAACCCCTAATCTGCCGACTGGAGCTCACCGCTATTCTAATAAATGTATTAACCCCTAAAGCTAAGTCTAACCCTAACACTAACACCCCCCTAAATTAAATATAATTTTAATCTAACAAAATTAATGAACTCTTCTTAAATAAATTATTCCTATTTAAAGCTAAATACTTACCTGTAAAATAAATCCTAATATAGCTACAATATAAATTATAATTATATTATAGCTATTTTAGGATTAATATTTATTTTACAGGTAACTTTGTATTTATTTTAACCAGGTACAATAGCTATTAAATAGTTAAGAACTATTTAATAGCTAAAATAGTTAAAATAATTACAAATTTACCTGTAAAATAAATCCTAACCTAAGTTACAAATAAACCTAACACTACACTATCAATAAATAAATAAATTAAATAAAATACCTATAATTATCTACAATTAAACCTAACACTACACTATCAATAAATAAATTAAATACAATTCCTACAAATAAATACAATGAAATAAACTAACTAAAGTACAAAAAATAAAAAAGAACTAAGTTACAAAAAATAAAAAAATATTTACAAACATTAGAAAAATATTACAACAATTTTAAACTAGTTACACCTACTCTAAGCCCCCTAATAAAATAACAAAGCCCCCCAAAATAAAAAAATGCCCTACCCTATTCTAAATTACTAAAGTTCAAAGCTCTTTTACCTTACCAGCCCTGAACAGGGCCCTTTGCGGGGCATGCCCCAAGAAATTCAGCTCTTTTGCCTGTAAAAAAAAAACATACAATACCCCCCCCCAACATTACAACCCACCACCCACATACCCCTAATCTAACCCAAACCCCCCTTAAATAAACCTAACACTAAGCCCCTGAAGATCTTCCTACCTTATCTTCACCATACCAGGTTCACCGATCGATCCAGAAGAGCTCCTCCGATGTCCTGATCCAAGCCCAAGCGGGGGGCTGAAGAGGTCCATGATCCGGCTGAAGTCATCATCCAAGCGGGAGCTGAAGAGGTCCATGATCCGGCTGAAGTCTTCATCCAAGCGGGAGCTGAAGAGGTCCATGATCCGGATGCAGTCTTCTATCAACTGCATCTTCAATCTTCTTTCTTCGGGAGCCATCATCTTCCATCCGACGCGGAACATCCTCTTGGATTGGATCAGCCAATCGGATTGAACTTGATTCTGATTGGCTGATTCCATCAGCCAATCAGAATATTCCTACCTTAATTCCGATTGGCTGATAGAATCCTATCAGCCAATCGGAATTCGAGGGACTCCATCTTGGATGACGTCATTTAAAGGAACCGTCATTCGGCGAGTAGGCATCGGGAGAAGAGGATGTTCCGCGTCGGATGGAAGATGATGGCTCCCGAAGAAAGAAGATTGAAGATGCCGTTGATAGAAGACTTCATCCGGATCATGGACCTCTTCAGCTCCCTCTTGGATGAAGACTTCAGCTGGATCATGGACCTCTTCAGCTCCCGCTTGGATGATGACTTCAGCCGTATCATGGACCTCTTCAGTCCCCCGCTTGGGCTTGGATCAGGACATCGGAGGAGCTCTTCTGGATCGATCGGTGAACCTGGTATGGTGAAGATAAGGTAGGAAGATCTTCAGGGGCTTAGTGTTAGGTTTATTTAAGGGGGGTTTGGGTTAGATTAGGGGTATGTGGGTGGTGGGTTGTAATGTTGGGGGGGTATTGTATGTTTTTTTTTACAGGCAAAAGAGCTGAATTTCTTGGGGCATGCCCCGCAAAGGGCCCTGTTCAGGGCTGGTAAGGTAAAAGAGCTTTGAACTTTAGTAATTTAGTATAGGGTAGGGCATTTTTTTATTTTGGGGGGCTTTGTTATTTTATTAGGGGGCTTAGAGTAGGTGTAATTAGTTTAAAATTGTTGTAATATTTTTCTAATGTTTGTAAATATTTTTTTATTTTTTGTAACTTAGTTCTTTTTTATTTTTTGTACTTTAGTTAGTTTATTTCATTGTATTTATTTGTAGGAATTGTATTTAATTTATTTATTGATAGTGTAGTGTTAGGTTTAATTGTAGATAATTATAGGTATTTTATTTAATTTATTTATTGATAGTGTAGTGTTAGGTTTAATTGTAACTTAGGTTAGGATTTATTTTACAGGTAAATTTGTAATTATTTTAACTATTTTAGCTATTAAATAGTTCTTAACTATTTTATAGCTATTGTACCTGGTTAAAATAAATACAAAGTTACCTGTAAAATAAATATTAATCCTAAAATAGCAATAATATAATTATAATTTATATTGTAGCTATATTAGGATTTATTTTACAGGTAAGTATTTAGCTTTAAATAGGAATAATTTATTTAAGAAGAGTTCATTAATTTCGTTAGATTAAAATTATATTTAATTTAGGGGGGTGTTAGTGTTAGGGTTAGACTTAGCTTTAGGGGTTAATACATTTATTAGAATAGCGGTGAGCTCCAGTCGGCATATTAGGGGTTAATAATTGAAGTTAGGTGTCGGCGATGTTAGGGAGGGCAGATTAGGGGTTAATACTATTTATTATAGGGTTAGTGAGGCGGATTAGGGGTTAATAACTTTATAATAATAGCGGTGCGGTCCGCTCGGCAGATTAGGGGTTAATAAGTATAGGCAGGTGGAGGCGACGTTGTGGGGGGCAGATTAGGGGTTAATAAATATCATATAGGGGTCGGCGGTGTTAGGGGCAGCAGATTAGGGGTACATAGGGATAATATAAGTAGCGGCGGTTTACGGAGCGGCAGATTAGGGGTTAAAAATAATATACAGGGGTCAGCGATAGCGGGGGCAGCAGAATAGGGGTTAATAAGTGTAAGGTTAGGGGTGTTTAGACTCGGGGTACATGTTAGGTGCAGACGTAGGAAGTGTTTCCCCATAGCAAACAATGGGGCTGCGTTAGGAGCTGAACGCGGCTTTTTTGCAGGTGTTAGTTTTTTTTTCAGCTCAAACAGCCCCATTGTTTCCTATGGGGGAATCGTGCATGAGCACGTTTTTGAAGCTGGCCGCTTCCGTAAGCAACTCTGGTATCGAGAGTTGCAGTGGCGTTAAATATGCTGTACGCTCCTTTTTTGGAGCCTAACGCAGCCATTCTGTGGACTCTCAATACCAGAGTTATTTTAAAGGTGCGGCCAGAAAAAAGGCAGCGTTAGCTACGCGGGTCGTTACCGACAAAACTCTAAATCTAGCCGCTAGAGACTCCATATTTATAAAATCATTTTCTTCTTGATAACAATGGGGACTGACTTTCCCATGGTCTTTTCTCTCTTTGAAATAACCTGAACCCCACTCTCCACAATTTCCTTTAATATAGGATAGTTATTCAATATGAGAAAGACACAGAATCAATTGCAAATGTTATGATACTCTGTATGTTGTAACAAACCTAAGTTTACACCTAAGACAACTACTTTGTCTCATCCTCCTATTTTTGTTATGTTGTAATAAATTGCCTGTAGGGATGTTATCAACTTGCATTTTCACACGTTCCAGTAGCTTCCAATCACCCAAATTTTTTCTTTCATGATTCAGATAGAGCATGCAATTTTAAGCAACTTTCTAATTTACTCCTATTATAATTTTTTTAATTCTCTTGCTATCTTTATTTGAAAAAGAAGGCATCTAAGCTAAGGAGCCAGACATTTTTTGGTTCAGTAACCTGGACAGCACTTGTTTATTGGTGCTGTCCAATCAGCAAGGACAACCCAGGTTGTGAACCAAAATGGGCCTCCTTCTAAACTTACATTCTTGCTTTTCAAATAAAGATAGCAAGAGGATGAAGAAAAATTGCTAATAGGAGTAAATTAGAAAGTTGCTTAAAATTGCATGCTCTATCTGAATCATGAAAGAAAAAAATGTGGGCTCAGTGTCCCTTTAATAGATCAGAACATATCCTTTTGGTTGTAAGTAACTGCATCTTTGGAATAGCATTCAGGACATGAGTGTGATGACAAGAGGAACATTTAAGAATGGTATTACGAGCTGTAGGCTTATGGTATAAATGTGTGGTAATGTTACCCAGCTTCAAATCTATCTTTAACTAAATATCAAGAAAATGAATAGATAGTAGTACTTGTTTGCCAGAAAATTTCAGGTTAATTTTGTTATAATTTAAATAACACGAAAAGTTATCTACAGATTGTCTACAGATTGACTGTCTCCATCCCACACAAAAAAAGTGGTCATTTATTTAGCATCCAAAAAACCCTATAGGAATTACTAAGTTGGTAAATGTGACACAACTCCCACCAACTTATGTACAGGTTGGCGTATGTTAATTTAGTGTTGAAATCTTTGCACCCAAGGTGTCCAGGTCTTTCGCGGTAATGGTTGATGATTTTTAACTGGATGTACCATTATGAAGAGAATAGTAACATTTGTTAATATTTATAACACAACATATTTATTAATAATAATAAAATAATGTAGATATTTATACCTATACATACTTTAATGTCCAATCTTTAAACATCCGTTTACTGTACAACTACACCACAATTCTGTAGGGACAACTGAACAGCTTTAAATTCTTTCATTTTAAACAAAACTTTTGTGATGCGCACCAGCAGAAAGCTGAGTTTGGGCGGGTCTGTTTGCTTCTGTTTGTCTACTGAAAGAGTGGCTTCTTTCGACTTATGAGCATGCTTTCCAGCGGAAAAAAAGGACAAGTTTGCCAAGGAGCAATTTAAACTGGAGCAGTCTGGGGGTAAAGTGTTACTGTTAGCCTGTGTGAAAGAGGTCAAGACATTGCCCAGCGAGCTGTCTAGAATTTGTTGTGCCCTTTTCAGTAGTCCCCTTGTTCAGGCTGTCCATGCCCTAGTAGGCTTTGCCACAGAGCTCCAGTTCCTGTGTAGGGCAGCAATCCTGCAGCCAGAGGGCAAAGCAGTGCAGACAGCCATCCTTTGGGGAGCTATGAGCGTGGTGTGTTCTTGTGTCCACACCCAATGCCTCAGGGATATTGCCAAGCACTCTGACAGCAGCAGTAAGATGGCAGACTACAGGGACAGGTTAAGGGTTTTGGCCTGTGCTGTCTCTGATGGAGGCAACTTGCTATCACAAGCACCAAGAGAGAGGTAATCTCCTAGAACTCTGCTGCCAGTAAATTCCAATTTTGTGTCACTGTCTATAACAATAATCTGTTGGTGCCGGTGGCAGGAGGGGAACAGAAGACAGGTGGTAGGTGTGCGGCCCAACAGGAGAGGGGGGAGGGTAGGGTTATAACCCGTTCATCCATGACATTGTTTTATACAATCGTTTCATAGATTATATGATATATTTATTATCTTAGTGACAACAATGTCCAATTGTGATTTACTGGTGAAACAAACCTTGATACAGTCAAGTTTTTGGATCTCACACTTGAGAGTTTGACAGATACAGGTGATATTATAGCTAGCACATATTGAAAACCCACAGCAGACAACACAATTCTACATGCTAAATCAGCACATCCACACCACCTTTTGAATTCCATACCTAAGAGTCAATTCCTTAGAATAAGGAGAAACACCAACTGTGATCATATTTACAACACACAATCTGAGAAATTGAAAACAAGACTCCTAAATAGGGGGTATAATCAAAAACTACTCTGCTCTGCCCAGGAAGAAGCGAAAGTTTGCCACAAGTCCAATGAGAAACCTAAAAATTTGTTCTCAGAATGAGCCATTATTTTTAGCACTCCATACCCATTGCAGTACCACAAAGTTGTCAATTTTTTTAAGAAACACGTTAAACTGTTAAATAATGACAACACTCTAGCGCCATTTGCCAATAAATCTAAATTTATCTCTAGAAAACCTTTAACTCTGGGTTCAAAACTCTCCCCAAGTATGATTCGGACCAATAAAACCACTACAACTACTTGGCTAAACCACAAGGGAAATTTGAAATGCAACAACTACAACTACAAAAGCACTCTGCCTCAGTAGCAAGATGGCAGACTACAAGGATGGGTTAAGGGTTTTGGCCTGTGCCATCTCTGATGGATGCAACTTGCTGTCACAAGCACCAAGAGATTACCTATCTCCTAGAACTCTGCTGCCAGTAAATTCCCATTTTGTGTCACTGTCTATAACAATAATCTGTTGGTGCCAGTGGGAGGTGGGGAACAGAAGACAGGAGGTAGGTGTGCGGCCCAACAGGAGAGGGGGGAGGGTAGGGTCACACCCTACACTACAGAACGGAACATTAAAGGGAGAGGAAGGGATGGGACACTACAACATAACGATCATAGGGAGGGTGGAAGGGGGATCGGGTGAAGGAGGACCCCTATACTACAGAAAAAATATTAATAAATAAAGTAAAAAATAAACATAAGCTGGGTACAGGCAGACAGCTGCCAGTACCTAAGATATCTGCTACTAGTGGAAGGTTTGTGGGTCAAAGAGCTGTTTGGGAGGGATCGGGGAGGTGGGAGGGTTGAGTAGGGATTCCTACACTGCAGAAAAAAAGAATAAAAAAAAAAAAGGCAAAAAAACCTAAACGGCATACTGGCAGATTGTTTGCCTGTACCTATGATGATGGAGAGGAGAGAACTGTTTGGGGGGGGGGGGATCAGGGAGGTGGGAGAGTAATTCCTACACTACAGTACTATTACCCTTACCAGTTAAGTAAATAACCCCTTCACTGACGAAGTGATGGGAGTTTCAGAAGTGTGGTGCGCAGCTGCTGCAATAAGTGGCCTTCTAGTGACCAAAAAGCAATGGCAAAGCCATGCATGTCTGCTATTTCTGAACAAAACTTTTACAACCATTTATGTTTTGTCTGTACAAGCGGTACATAAATAATTTCAGTGAGAAACCTAAAGTTTGTGAAAAAGTTAATTATTTTTTTTATATGATCGCATTCGGTGGCAAAATTGTGGTAACAGTGAACACCTTGCAAGAAACAAAAGTGCTTTATTTCTGTACTACACAATTGAGCCTCTTTAATATATATTATAACCCACCAAAAATGCCTGTATGGGGCCCTATTACAGGTGGCTACCCTTGATGACAATTTAGTCAGGAGATTAAATAAAAGCAGTGGTCACCTGGCCATTTTCAATATTATTTACTAAAATCTAAGCAACAATATACATGCTTTTTATAGTTTTTGCCTCAGCTATCTCACATGCAGTGAATTATAAATATAAAAATGGTATATTGTGAATCTGCTGGGCTATATATTCATATGTACATGCAGCTGGGGTATGTTAGGGAAGGTTGCGACCCAGCTGTTGACAAAACAGGTTTGTGAATTTATATATATGGCTCAAAATTTCAAGCCCTAAGCTACTAGCCAGCTCAAAATGTTACTTGCCACTTTTGATCTCACCCATACCACACCGACTAACCCACCCCCTTCTTTAACCAATGTGAAACATCTTATTATGAAGTGTTATTTTTTTTTTTTTAAATATTGTTTGTTTTATACCATAAATTAAATAATGCTACATACAATAATAAATTAACAAAAATAAGTGCATCTCAGTTTACAACATCAACTAAGGTTCTGGGAAAGACAACAGATGGACAGAGAAATGTTGTTGAACTGAGAGAGCGCAGAGAGTGTTGACATTATTGTGAGGTCATAGAAGACCTGGAAAATTTGTTTTATAATTATTATCTCTCATCTATCTTTCTCTTTTTACCCCCTCCCTTCTCTCTCAGGCCATATCTATTCTTTTCACTCTTTCTCTCTCCTCTCTCATATTTCTTCACTCTCTCTCCACTCTTTCTTAATACTATCTTTTTCTCAAATATCACTTTTCCTCTCCAATCTCTCTCTGCCCCTGTTTACCTTCATTCACACACACACAGGTACATATTCCCAAATCCAAAATTATTCTAAAATCCAAACTTTTTAATTAATATTTAAAATAAAAAAAAAAGATAAAAAATTACTATTTTCCCTGCCTGTCACAAAAGTCACAAAAATCTTAAAAATGATATATTTAGTTGCATGTATAAGGTGTAATATAACATGTAAACATTACCTAAATTATACACACAAAGATAGGGCAGGCACACAAAAAATGCTAGTGATCCTTTATAAACTAATACTATACATATAATCAAATGAATTCTAAAAGAGGGAGCCATCAAGGGGATCAGTTCAAAAGGAACATTTCATACTCTGTCATAAAAATGAAACAAAAGAAAATTTGCAAATTATGATCCTTGTTAAGACCCTTAGGATAAAGAGCATTACGTTTATGTATCCACATTACTTATTTTCTTAACAATATTTTGCTCCTTTCAAAAGCAGGACCTCCCCTATGGACACAATCCAAAACAAGAAAACGTAGTTGATTGACTTGATGTCCCTTCTCTCAAAAATGAGCTGGAACAGGCAAATGTCTCATTTTGGGGTTACGAATCGTCGACTTATGTTGTGTAATGCGATCTTTATATAAATATAAAACTCTGCTCAGGACAATAAAGGTTTGACTACAGGTATATGGTAATACCAGTGCTAGGGTCTTAATATAAGGTAATGTGGAAAGAGAGAGACACAGAAACCCCACGACAGCAGTCTAGTCTAATTAAACCTGATTTTAATCACATAGGGATTTACCCCTAATAACAGTGACTACAGGCACTATCTTTATGATAAGTACAATGTGTACAGTAAATTATATTTACAGACAGAATTTGTATGACAGTACTAAAATACATAAAGAACATCAAAACATCAGATAAAGTGTAAGAAAGGCAGACAAGCTGATAGTTTAGTACCATAATGCAGATATAAAGGATAAGGTCCACTAGGGACAATAACACTTATCCACAATGTCCAAGGAAGTCCAGTGAATACGCTTGTCCAAAGATAAGTGGCCAAAGTCCTTTAAAGTTGAACCATATGAAATAGTTTGTCCGACTTGATTAAAGAAGGTCCTTCCAACACCGAAAAAAACAAGCTTGTGAGTTGTTATAATGTCCTCTTCTACCAAGGACCGGAGTCTAACAGAATCACTGAACTAGTACCCACTTGTGTAAGTTGTATAGAGAGGAGTTTGCAAATCTCTTACGCAGTCGGTAGCCGAGACACCTCAGTCAATCCTAGCCACGGAGAAATCGGGAAGTCTTGCCCGATGCCTGCTCCTTCAAATACTACACACAAAATGTGGTACGTTATCTTAGCCAATGAAAAGAAGACACGTGCATCCCTTCGGCTCCCTTCAGCTCTATGGAGGTAGTGAGATAAGTCCATATAGAGAATCTTATCTGATGCTGGTGTCCTCAAAAGTGGGAAAAGCCAATGTACGTTTCACCAAAGATTGGCTTATCCAACTTATACTTGACACATCCTCTTATAAGAGAAATAAGTGTGTAACATCCTCCGGAAACTGTAGCCAGTGAATATAGGTTCCCCTCAAAGCTAAGGAAAAACAAAACTATGTACAAATAACATTGTTGCAAAATTCGTTATATGGATTATATACTTAAAAACCTTTTGCAATATTTATAACAGTCAAACAAATGCAAACAGCGGTGTCATGGCTATTAGATATAAATGTTAATATACACCTATATTATATTGAAATGAAATGTAGCAGAAAGAAACATATGAGATAGTAAATAGTATCAGTACTAATTTAAAAATGAAGATTTTTAAAGATTGTTAGAGGAAGTGACCGAGATTGATTTACTCATTAAGGCCATTAGGGAATAGAGTATCTAAATTAAAAATCCATCTACTCTCATGTTGAAGGAGTATTCTATCAAGGTTACCCCCCCTAATGCCTAGACATGCTCACTCAATCCCAATCATCTTGAAATCTTGTGTAGAAGAATTATGATAGAGTTTGAAGTGTCTCGCTATGCTAGAGGTTTTTTCCTCATTTTCAATATCTCTGAGATGTTCAAGGACCCTATCACGAAGAGCTCTCATAGTTTTACCTATGTAATAAAGGGAACAACTACATTTAGCTAGATACACTAAACCCTCAGTTCTACACGTAATTTTACTCCTTATTTTGTACACTTTTACTGCTCTGTCAGAAAAAAATCTAATTTTGTCAATATGGTTACAGGCCTTACATTGTTTACATGGATAGCAGCCTGGTTCCACATTGACTCTTTGAAACCAATTCTGGGGGTCTGACAGAGTGGCTGTGAACTAGACTATCACGTGCGTGCTGTCATGTGCGGCTGGGCTGTCAAAATGGAACTTAATTTGCCGTTCGTATGTAGAATATGCCAGTATGGCCAATACGTATGTCTTCTCAACCTTCATTGTACTGTGTAATATATCTCACTATAGACTGTTTGTTTCCCTGTTTATGTGTCTTGTTAGATGTAAGTTTAAAGAGACTGTCCTTTTGAGACCTATCACTTATGCATTGGTAGGCATTACTGTTCAGTTTCTTTGGGTAGCCTCGATCTTTAAATCTCTGTGTCAGATTTTGTGACTCGTTGAGAAAGTTAAAGTCAGTTGTGCTGTTTCTGCATGCTCAAAAAAATTGTGAGACTGGGATCCCTTTGATTTGATGTTTAGGGTAGAAACTTTCCGCTCTCAACAAGCTATTAGTTGAGGTTGGTTTTCGGTAGATTTTTGTCCTCAGTCCCCCTTTATCTTTAGTTATAGATAGATCCAAAAAGTTAATCTATCATCAAAAGTCAAGATAAACTTCAAATTGAATGCCTCATTGACCAAAGTTTTGACAAACTCATACAGATGACGAGATGAGTCCCGCCACAGCAGGAACACATCATCTATGTAGCAAAGCCATACAGATATATGTGTAGCTGTTGTGGCGGAGTCCAGGACATATATATGTTCCCAGAAGCCCAGATAGAGGCAAGCATACGAGGGGGCAAATTTCGCCCCCATAGCTGTACCCCTAATCTGGAGGAAATATCTGTCATCAAAAACAAAAAAAATATTTGTTAGAGCAAATTCAAGGAGATCACAAACAAAATCCGTTTGTTGCTGAAAAGATGTACCTCTTTGTTGTAAGTAATACCTAATAGCTTGTGTCCCTTTTGCATGAGGGATTCTCGAATATAAGGATTCCACATCAATTGTTGCCAGAATAGTATCTTCCTCAATAGTCAAACCACTGATATTTTTAAGTAGATCCAGCGTGTCTTGTACAAATGAGGTAAGATATGTGACAAATGGTTTCAAAAAGTGATCAATACACTCTCCTATACCCTCCAAAGGACCATCAATACCAGCTATAATAGGTCTTTCACCCCTCCTTATGGACCTTTGGTATGGTATAGAAAGTAGGTATTTTAGGAAAGATAGGTAAAAGAAATTCATATTCATTTTTGGATATAATTCGGTTCATACATGCCTTATCAAGTATCTTTTTTAGGTTACACATTATCCAATCCAGGGGATCAGATTCTAATCGTTCATACTGTGTTGTGTCTTTTAATTGTCTATAACATTGTTCCATATATCTTGAAGTGTCCTGGACCACAATGTTGCCTCCCTTATTGGACGGCTTGATCACTATATACTTGTTATTACCAAGTTCAATTAAGGCTTTGCTTTCCCCTTTTGTCAAGTTGTCCGAAAGGGGGCCCTCATTGTTTAGACATTTTATTTCAGATTCAAAAGCGATCTTTAATCTGTTCCAGAGGTCTCCCCCACATAAATCAACCCATATGGGCATTTCAGCGCATACACAACATAAGAAGAATAACACGTAAAGTACCCCTTAATTGGAAATTTCCTTCCAGTAAAAGGATGACTAATACTATCTTCCCTGATAATACTATTGCAATTTAGGCAAGGGAATGTACAATTTTCTCTAGGTCTCTGCATAGTCTGCTTGATTCCATGGGCAATTAGTCTGGCCTTCACCAGTTGTCTAACTAGAGTATTGCCTTTATGAAATGTTGAATAAGGAGAATGTTGAAATTCCACAATCTCGGGCATCGAATCCCTCAGCATAAACCAATTTTTACAAATAATTTTATGAAGGTTTACACTAGTGGCATTATAGTCAGACACAACAGACAACCTGCGAGTCTGATCCTGACCCTTGTTCACCCTTTTTGGGTACAAGTCAATAGTGGCCAAATCCTCTTCTGAATACCTCCTTTCTTTGAACCTTTTGCACATCTTATTTAAGCGCAACTGTTGGGTTGAGCGATTGGACTCTATTCTACTGACCCTAAGGAGCTGAGATTTAGGAACGCTTTTGAACACCATAGGAGGGAGATGGCTTTGTCTCAACATAAGAGTAATCCTATCCGTGGGTTTCCTGAAAATGTCAGTATCAAAATGATCCCCAGTTAGTGTAAAAAAAATCAACACTTTCATCATGATATATAGTAGTGAATTGTAAAGCCGGGACTTTATTCTGTATTCTTAAATAAAAAGCTTCAATGGATTCAACGTCACCCCTCCAAATGATAAACAAATCATCTATATATCTCCACCATGCCAAACATTTATGGTACCATATGCTCCTCTACTCCATCCATAAATAGGCAGGCATAAGCAGAGGCGATATTAGAACACATTGAAGTGCCTCGTAGCTGGAGAAAGAATCTACTATCAAAGGAAAAGTATTTATGGGTAAGAACTAACTCCAATAACTCCATGAAAAAAATTAATTTAAATATCAGAATACTATTTATATATATATATATATATATATATATATATATATATATCAAATATAATAAGTATCTATCGCTATACAAAGCAACAAAATACCAAACTGCGCTCTCTAAGAACTTAGTAGTTCACAGGTTAAAAAAGAAAAAAGTTCAACATATAATATTGTTAAAAAATAAAAATAAATAAAATTCTTTTCAATGTTGCACAAACAATTCTTATGTAGATAAATGAATAATATTATAAATGATATATATGCATAAGTAAGAGGATAAATGTTAATCCCACACAATGTTGAGAAATCTATGTAAGTGCTGGCTGCTGTATCCACAAAATGATCCGTTATCCCACGGACTGGAGAGAAATCTATAGGCAAAGACAAAAAAGAAAAGCGCACAAATGCACCTACATAGTGCAAATCAATTTTAATAATCATAAAACACACATAAGTATTCAATAAAAAGTGAGCCCTCGCAGGGTGTCTACTCACAAGAACTGCCCTCAAACAAATGAGGTATGTACAGGCTCTTAAGTCAAATCCTCACTGGCAATGATAGTGTTAACCGGTCTCACGTCCCTTCAAGTGGATCAATCTTTGAGTTCCCGGTAAATGTCAGAAGGATCCACCACACAGAAGTTCTTACTGCACAAAAGCAGAGTCCCAGTGTTCAAAATATAACCGCTGCAGATGCGGTTGATTAATGTTTAAAAATACCGCTCACTCAGAGCCACAAGATCAGCTGTATGCCAATCGTTTGACGCAATACTTTATTCTGTATTCTTAAATAAAAAGCTTCAGTGGATTCAACGTCGCCCCTCCAAATGATAAACAAATCAAATCATCTATATATCTCCACCATGCCAAACATTTATGGTAACAGTTGCCCTCTATCTCCTCACTAATATCATTCTCACCTCTGCAGTCCCCACCTCCTGTTTCCAATCCTCCTACCCATCTAGATTGTTCCCACGGGAATAGGGCCCTCAATTCCCGCTGTATTTGTCTGTAAAATTTTGTGTCTTATCGTATTGTTTCTCCACTGTACTGTTATCCTTGTACCCATGGTCAGCGCTGCGGAATCTGTCTGCGCTTTATAAATAAAGAATAATAATAAAGAATAATAATAATACTCAGGATCATATATACCATATGCTCCTCTACTCCATCCATAAATAGGCAGGCATAAGCAGGGGCGATATTAGAACATATTGAAGTGCCTCGTAGCTGGAGAAAGAATCTACTATCAAAGGAAAAGTAATTATGGGTAAAAACTAACTCCAATAACTCCATGAAAAAAATTAATTTAAATATCAGAATACTATATATATTACACTATTTTACAGTAAACAAAAATGCTACCCCTACCTTGAACCTCCATAGCTTTGCTTACTGCAGCAGAGGTGCACAAGTTTTTCTCTGAGGGTGTCACAGGCATGCTTACAGACATATACACATAAATACATATGTACACACATATAGACATATATATTTAAGTGCATTAGAGCCCTTTTTAGTTAAAGGTATACTAAACACAAATTTTATCTTTCATGATTCAGATAGAGCATGCAATTTTAAACAATTTTCTAATTTACTCCTATTATCAAGTTTGTATTCGTTCTCTTGCTATCCTTATTTGAAAAGCAGGAATGAAAAGCTTAGGAGACTGCCCATTTTAGGTTTAGTGCCCTGGATAGCGCTTGCTTATTGGTGGCTTAATTTAGCCAAGTGCTGAACCAAATTTCCTGAACCAAAAATGAGTCGGCTCCTAAGCATTACATTGCAGCAAGAGAACAAAGAAAAATTCACCCATTACAAGTGACTGGTTATATCTACAGTGAGCTTGCAGTAGCAATTCACGCTCTGAAAATTAAAATATCCACTAATTGCTCCCCCTAAATATAGTGTGATGTCCCGTTTTAAAATAAAAAAAAAATCAGGATTTTATATATATATATATATATATATATATATATACAGGTGGCCCTCGGTATACAACGGTTCAATTTGCACCGTTTCAGAATAACAACCTTTTGTTCCAGTCATGTGACTGCTATTGAAAAGCATTGAGAAGCAATGCATTGATTAAAATAGCCAGTAGGTGGAGCTGTCCGCTTGTGTTGCAGCAAAGATATGCAAGCCAAGCAAGCTGAAATTAATCAGTTTAACCAGACCTGAGCTATTGAGCAGCTTGCAAAGGAAGAAGATCTTCCTGTCTATAAATCAGTCCAGATTGGAATGCATAGAAAGAACTGTTTGCAGAAAAATGCAAGTAAAGTCTGTGTTGTGTGATTATTTTATTAGGTTTATAATGCTGTTTAGCATTTAAAGTCTTCATTTCAAAGCTTTAAAACTAATATATTAGGTGTTACTTATGCCAATTTTGAGAGGGGCCTGGAACTTAACTCCCTCATTTCCCATTGACTTACATTATAAACTGGGTTTCAATTTACAACGGTTTCGATTTACAACCATTCCTTCTGGAACCTAACCCCAGCGTAAACTGAGGGCTACCTGTATATATATATATATATGCTGATGAAGGGGAAAACATCCCCGAAAACGTTTCATTAAAGAAAGCTTTGATTGTTCACTTGAAAAAGAGAGTGCATTTATTTGCAAGGAATATTTGAAGTATCTTTGCACCCAGGTAGCTGTCCCCAAGGAGGGTAACACAGTAAAGAGGACGGTATTTATATATATATATATATATATATATATATATATATATATATATATATATATATATATATAAAAATTGCACAAAGCAGGTTTTAGGGTTTAAAGTGTGCAGGTGGGGGTGTTAGAAAAAAAACGGCACTGAAAATTGCCTTTACATTGCATTCTATGGGGACTGGGAATATATATGTATATGATTTTATATATATATATATATATATATATATATTTTACAGGGCTCAAAATTTCCACTAGCCATTGGCGAGTGGAAATTGAATGGTGGCGAGTGAAAGTTAGCTAGTGAATGTTGAGTCTGAAGTCTGGTGGCATGTTGTAAGTAGCAAAGTTGGCACATTGTATTTGCAGAATGTACATTCCTATTGCACCACTGACAAACACACATTTTGCGCTATGTGCTAAAACTATTATCTAAAGGGAAATTATTTAGCCATGAAAGTGCATGGATATGTTATTCTTCTAGGGCTGTAGGGACATTAGTGCTTAGATTCTTACTTATGAGAGGGTAAACTGAGCAGAGAAAGAGAGATTGAAGAGGAAAAGTGCAAGTGGAGAAGAAGGTAGAGTTAAAGGGACAGTATACACCAATTTTCATATGATTTCATGTAATAGACAATACTATAAAGAAGAATATGCACAGATACTATCTAAAAAATCCAGTATAAAACCTTTTAAAAACTTACTTAGACGCTCCCAGTTTAGCACTTTTGATTAGGTTGGCTGGAACACCCATTGAAAGCAGAAACTCCCCACTCCACCTTCCTTTGCATATGAAAAGACCCTTTACACAAACAGGAGCAAGCTGGAGTAGGTATACATCAGTATTCTCCTAAAACTTTGAGGCTTGGTTAGGAGTCTGAAAATCAGCACAATGTTATTTAAAAATAAGCAAAACTATACATTAAAAAAAACCAAAAAAAAAAAACTGTATGGGCTATATAAATGGATCATCTAAAAAACATTTATGCAAAGAAAAATCTAGTGTATAATGTCCCTTTAAGAGAGAATGGATAAAAAAAAGAGTGACGAGATATGAGAAAGGGGAAGAAAGAGTGTAAAGAGAAGATATGGCCTGAGAGAGAAGGGAGAGGGTAAAAAGAGAGATGGAAGGGAGAAGGGAGTTGAGAAAAAATAGTTAAGAGAGAGAAGGGAGAGGTGATAATTATTAACAAAAAAAATCTCCAGGTCTGCTATGACCTTCCATGACGGTCAGCACTCTCTGCACTCTCTATGTTCAACAACTTCCTTTTTCTATCCAGCTGCTGTCTTCCCCATAACCTCTAGTTGATTTTTCTAACTGCTATGAACTTAATTTTGTTCATTTATTACTGTATTAATCATTATTTAATTTGTTATGGTAAAAAATAAAAATAATATTACAAAATGTTTCACAATGGCTTAATATATGCAAAGAGTGGGTGTGGGTGGGATTAGAAGTGGCGACTAACATTTTGTCCTGGCTAGTAGATTAGGACTTGAAATGTTGAGCCCATACATGTTTTAATATATGTATATACACATTTAAACATATACATATAAATGTATATATTCATATATATTTCAATTTGCTGCATGACTTACCCCCTTCTCTGCGCTAGCTTCTGATGCCATGTCTGACAGCATGAGAACGAGGCTCCCATTGGATCCTATGGAAGAGTGCTCTTGTGAGCGCAAAGCTTCCATGCAATGCGAACCCGAGGTCACGTTCGCATTGCACCTAACATGTAATACCAGCGCAAATTTGCGTATGCTGGTATTACTGAGGGGAGCGTAAATATCACACTTGCGTAAGTGATATTTTGTGTGCCACTCGTAATCTGACCCAAATAAGGCAGAAATACAGCCATTTGCAGATGACAGGTATATAGCTAGAAGTCCTGGACACAGGGTCAGTTATCCCACACACAGAATGTTGACATAAAGACAGCAATTCCACATACAGATATTATGGTTAAAACAGTAAAAGCAATTGTTCTTCTTTCAAATGGGTACTAGAATGTCCCTTTATTTATTCTTTTTGTTGGTTAGTTTATAAAAACACCTTGGTTTCTTGTGACTATGCCACTTTAACAATTACATTTTCATTACAGAAGGATATATTTACTTGATGGATTTTGTGCACCATCTATTTTAATATGCATCTGCACGAGCCATAGTTTACAGGGTTTTTTTCATGCACCAAATTCCTGATGTTATGCATATATTTATCCTAAAAATGACAATGTATTTAAAAGATTCTTATAACTGTATCTAAGGTGTATACTATTTAAACAAAATAGTCAATAACATGGGCAAAAATTCACTATATTAATATAACGTTTTAAGTAGATCTTCATGGCCTACGGATAGAAATCATACTGGCCAGAACTGATTCAAAGCATTAAATGGGAAATATTTAGTGGTAGCTGTAGCTTCCTTAGCTAAATATATTACTTCTTAATAATTACACTCCATAATATTTTTTATCCCCTCAGTATTTATTGAGAAAACATATTTAAATATAAATTATTGTAAATGTATGAGTTATAAATAATATAATACATTAAATTACAGATTATACTTGAACATTTTTAAGTAATTAATAAACAAGCGTTAAAAAAAAAGTACAAAACAACATTCCACATACTTATTCCTTATATAGAAAAGAGAATATTGGTTTATCTGATCAGAAAAGATATTTGAAACTCACACTCAATAATAATTTTTCCAAGGTTTGTTGTGAAAATGGAAAGCCACCACTAGGGGGCACTATAGTGATGTAATAATCGACTGTTCAATTCTAATGCAACACCAGAACAGTTTGTGTCTGTTGTGTAATTTCACAATGGATTTATGCTGTGAAATTTGGCTATGCATTTATACAACATAATTGGAAGTATCTGAGAAATAATGAAGTTCTGGAACAGCTAGCAAATCAATTATTTAAGCTGCTTATAGTTAAAAGAAATCTTTAATAATGTACCTAGGTTGTAGAAAAATACAAACTAATGAGAAATCACTATGTTATATTCTTACACAATATTATTAAGCAACATGTTTTTCAAATTGGGAAATGTATTTATTTATTTTGCCAGATACTAAGGATGCATTGACACTGTGTGACTTGGCATTGCACCTTAATAAAAAAGTTACAGAATTAGTCAGATGTGTTGTTTTAAATTTTTAAAGGGACAGTCATCGCAAAAATTGTTATTGTTTAAAAAGATAGATAATACCTTTACTACCCATTCCCCAGCTTTGCACAGCCAACATTGTTATATTAATATAATTTATAACATTTATACCTCTAAATTTTTGCCTATTTCTAAGCCCCTAAAGACAGCCTCTTATCACATGCTTTTCTATTAGCTTTCCACAACAGGGGAAGCTAGTTCACATGGGCCATATAGATAACATTGTGCTGGCGCCCGTGGATGCTAACAACACAGCACTAATTGGCTTAAATCAACAGAAAATAAATTTAAAGTCATGCGATCAGGGGGCTGTCAGAAGATGCTTAGAATCAAGGTAATCACAGGGGTAAAACGTGTATTAATATAACCATATTTTCTGTGCAAAACTGGTGAATAGGTAATAAAGGAATTATCTATAAAATAATTTGAGTTGACTGTCCCTTTAAATGGACATAAAAGTGTTTTTTTTGTTGTTGTATCTAAGAGATTATATATTTTTATATCATAGTTAATTAGTTTGTTAATTAGTTAAAATAAGATTACACATATATAAAGAATAGAAAGACAGATATGTAAACACTTATATAAATAGAAAAAGAGGTAGATCAAAGAGTTGGTCTAATAGTGAATGGAGCCGGCCGGGGACTAGTAGCCATTATAAGGGAACAGATAGTGGAGACTGAATAAATACAATCTAATTGCTCTGTCTCTCTCTATGTATGTTTTATTGGGCTGCACTGTCTATAATGTTCATTAACGTGTTGTCTTCTCTATTCTTATACAAAACCCTCTGTGCTTACAATAGTCATTTACGTCAGTGTAATCCTTTGTTGTGTTGAAGGTTTTATTTAGTAAACAGCATCATATTGTCCTATATCTGTTTAGGACAAGACACAAACAGGAATACAGAGACATATATATGAATGCAGAGAAGGGGAGAGGGATACTTTAAAAAATGTGTTTTAGGGTTGATATTAGCCATTGTAAGTTAATAGATTGGATGAAAGACTGAATAAATACCATGTATGTGTTCTGTTTCTCTTTATATAGGTTTTGTTAATGTGTCTATTGGATTTTATAGGAAACACATCTGTGTGTGTATATTATATTATACTATACAGTGCCCTCCACTAATATTGGCACCCTTGGTAAATATGAACAAAGAAGGTTGTGAAAATGTGTCTTTATTGTTTAACCTTTTGATCTTCTGTTCAAAAAATACACAAAAATACTCTGCTCTAATTGATATCAAACAACTGCAAACACAACACAGGTTTAGCCAGAAAGCAAAACAAAAAAAACTTTTTTTTTAATATATGTGTGGCATACTTTTTTTTATTTTCAACTGTTTTAATTGGTTTTAAACATAAAAATAGACATGACATAGATATCTTAGAATGTCATGGTCATACAAAAAGGATAAGGCAACATTTGCGACATGCAGGTCATAAAATATCAGCGAAAACTGTAATACTGTTGTGTATTGAGACTGTCACATAATAAACTCTTAGATCTGCCTACAGTTCAGGCATAAGTTAGATGAAGGAAAGGAAGAAGAGGGGGAGAAGATAGGTGAATGGGTAAGGAAGAGGGAGATAACGGGGGGAGGGAATAGAAAGGGAATGGTTTGAGGAGTCCTTGTGTGTGGGAATAGCGTTATGGAGTGCACACTCTGTCACGTATATTTTATAATCCTGATGGAAGCCAAGTTGGGTTATATTGGTAAATCCAGTCAGCCCAGATCATTTAGAATAAGTCAGATTGGTTTAGTGCATAGAAGACACTCTTTTCCATAGTATAAATATAGGCCATAGTATCTGTAACTGATGACCAGTTCTGGGGGAGAGTTTGTCTCCAGGCTTTAGCTATGGTCAGTTTGACAGCCATAAGAATATATATATAGATAGCTTTGGTGCTTAGGTAGGGTGTGTAGGCCAACGTGTAAAAGGGCTAGTTCAGGCATTTTGGGAAGCTGTAGACCAAATTTAGCTAGGGTCGAAAAGCATTTACACCAAAGGGTTTTAATTTTATTACACTCCCACCAGATGTTTTTTTGAATCTCCCACTTGACCACATCCTCGCCAGAAAAGGAGAGAGGTGTTTTTAGACATTTTGGCTAAACGGGAAGTTACATAGTACCATTGAGTGAGTAATTTATAAAAGGTTTCAAATAAGGTGACACATTGGATGGCTTTTTTAGTGAGTGTGAGGGTTTGTTGCCAAATCTTTGGTGGAAGATTAAAGTGTAAGATGTTTTTTTCCATTTGAGTAAGTGAGGGGCTTTGGAGTTAAAAGTAGCACCATCTATTAGGGTGTAGTAGAAAGATAAAGGTTTGTATGCCTTGCTCCTGGTGTTCCATCTTGTTTGCCAAGGAGTAAGCCCCAACTCTTCAGAAAGTTTTTAAGTCTGGTAAATTCAAAGGGTAGGTATAGGGGGGGAGTTATGTCCTTCTCTGAGTTATTCTAGTGTAATGAACTGGTCTTGGTGGGGGGACATCAGTAAATCACAGATTTGTCTTATCTCTAGGGGTGTCCACAAGTTTGGTGGGATTCTGGTAGGCCTGTGAGGAGCCCCGAGATAAAGTGAATCGGGGAAGGGTGAAGAGCTACTAAGGGATTGTGCCAAAGTTTATCCCAGGCATGTAAGCACTCAAGTATAACAAGATTTAATATGTTTAGGGGCCTGCGGCAGTGAGTGTGGGGGAGTCTAGATGAGGTTGTGTAGTTGTAGGTTGAAGGGCAGGGAGGCTAGCTCTATATCTCTCCATCTACTTGTATTTTGTTTGTAGCCCCGTTGTGAAATATGTGTCAGCATGGCTGCATCATAATATCTAATAATAGAAGGTGAAGCGAGACCTCCGTGATGTCTGGCAAGCTGAAGAGTCTTATGAGAGACTCGGGAGTCTTGCCTTGCCATATGAATTTAGTGAATTCACTCTGAAATTGAAGGACACCTGGGGAGTCTGATGGGCAAACATCGAAATAGGTATGTTAATTTTGGAAGAAAACTCATCTTTAAGGCTGCAATATGACCTAACCAAGATATAGACTGAAAGTTCCATTTATGTTTAATATTCCTCAACTCGTTTAACAGGGGTAGGTAGTTGCTTTTAATTATTTGTAAAAAATTGTTTGAGAGGATAACTCCTAAATGTTTGACTGACTCCTCTGACAAGGAGAATCTATATTTGTATTTGAGATTTTGGGTGTAAGTTTGTGGAAAGCCCCGGGTATAAACCTTAGTCTTAGTATGATTTAAATTGTAGTCTGACAATTCCCCGAAGTTGTCTAAGATATTCAGGAGTGCTGGGATGGTGATATCATCCACAAACAGTGCTATCTTATGTGTGGTACGAAACAAATTGATGCCCTCCATTTCAGGATCTGCTCGGATCTGTTCGGCAATGATTTCTATGGCTAGGGCGAAAAGCAGCGGAGACAGGGGACATCCCTGTCTAGTGCTGTTAGAGATGGGAAAGACTGAGGAGTGAAAGCCAACCCCCTTACAAGTTGCTGTGGGGCTGAATATAGAGCTTGGATTGCTGATAATGTGTCGTGAGGGAATCCAAAAGCTTTTAACACCTCCCATAAATATTCCCACCGTACTTGGTCAAACGCCTTCTCAGCTTTAAGGGAAAGGACTGATAAGGGTTTGTTTAGCCTAGAAGATTCACTTAAGATGTTGAGAAGACATCTTGTGTTTTCCAGACCCTCCCTGTGTGGGACAAATCCCACTTTGTCTGGTTTTATTATGAGTGGCAGTAATTTCAAGATGTGGTTAGCCAAAATTTCAAGTAGATGTCGACATTGATTACATAGATTGGCCTGTAGTTAGCGCAGGAGGAGGGGTCCTTATCTGGTTTGGGGATGGTTATTATGGTGGCCTTTAAAAACTAATTTTTAAAGGTTCCATCTTTCATGGTCAGGTTATAAAATTTAAGTAGGAGAGGGGATAGTTTCCGAGTAAAGGTTTTGTAGAAAAAGGCTAAGTATCCATCTGGGCCAGGGGGTTTAAAGGGTTTCAGTTAGGAAATGACTTGTTTGATATCAATTAGGGTAAAAGGTTTTGCTAGGTCATCTCTCTGTTTTAACGAGGAGATTTAGGTTGCTGGGATAAGATTGAATTCGGGATTGGGGGGCTGAGCGGATGGATTCAGATACCTTGATGTTGTATAGAGAAGCGTAATATTGTGAAAATCGTTTACCTATCAGTGAGGGGAGCCACAATGGTTGACCTGCATGTGTGAGATGGTGAATGCGAATGGCTGTGGTTCGGTGGCTGAGTTTATTTGCCAAAAGCGAATCCACCCTGTTTCCCTTGTAATAGAATAGCTGTTGAGTTTAAGTAACAGGCTTTGGGTTCTGCGTAACTCAATACTACATATGTGCTGCTTGAACTCCTGGATTTGTGTAGACACTTCCAGGGTTGGGGCAGAGCGATTAATTTGTTCGAGATTTCTGAGTTTACAGTGGGCTTGCGACAAGGGGAGACCCAGTTGTCATCACAGCTAGGCTTGTTTCTTAATTATAATGCCTCTAATTGAGGCCTTGCTAGCCCCCCATAAAGTGTCATCCTGAACTTGTTGATTATCATTAGTCTGTATGAGGAACACAATGTCCTTTCTCAGTTCTTCCCGAAATGGGATATCAGAAAGAATTGTAGTAGACAATTTCCAGGAAAATTTTGAAGTGTGAGAATCTGAAACGGCCAATCTGGGTAATCTTTTGCGATAAGTCTGTTTGGTTCATCTATTTTATGGAATGGAAGTGACCTTAGAAGCAGGCTTAGTTTATGAGGAGAGTTCAAACCTCTGACAATGTGTGTCAGTAGTTTAATACCGGCTGTATCACGCATAAATTTGTTTAGAGTAATAAGTCTTTATAAGGGACGACTTAGGGGTAGGGTAGAGAGGGAAGATAAGAACAGAGGGAGAGAGTAAGAGAAAGGGGTGTAGGTTAGAGGGAGGGTTGCCAATGGCAAGGTAGTGGAAATAGTCCACCAAGTTGGGACCTTGAGGTAGGTCTCAGTGGGGGGGGGGGGGAGCTTTGGGAGGAATGGGGCTAAACAGGCCAGCCCCGCTCTAGTGCAAAACATATAACATGAAATAACTTAATATAACCAAAATGTGTTAACGTGTGAGAAATGCAACAAACTTGAATAGAAAAAAATGAAAGTCAACTTGACTAGGCTTTAAAAACATTAAGCCTCAGTCATAAAGTCTATACCACTGTAGATTTATCTCTAACAAAACCCCTATAAATATTGAGGGCTTAATCCTGTAGGTACAGATTAATTCTGCAAGTTGTCCTGAGTTTGATGAGGCTTTTGTCTCTTAGCTCTCTGATCTTTGGCAGTCCATTCAGGAGCTGAGACTCTAAGTTTGGGTCGCGGAGGAGGTGGAACATCAGAGTCATTATGGAGGCTCCATGACTCAAGTAGGGCTGTGCCTTGTTGAATGCTGTTTACCGTTTGTGTCTGATTTTCCTTGGAGATGAATAACTTTGTTGGGTATCCCCATCTGTATCTGATGTTGTTTTTTCTTAGAACTGTTGTAATTGGAGAGAAGAATCTGCGTTGTTGAAGAGTGTGAGAAGAGAGGTCTGGGAGTATCTGTATATTCTTATACTTGTCAGGCAGGTTTGGTTTGCAGTAGGTGGCTTGCATAATTTTGTCCTTGAATATGAAACTATAGAAGCAAACAACCATGTCCCTGGGTTTGTCAAGACATACTGTTCTTGGTCTCAGAGCTCTGTGGGCCCACTCCATTGTGGAAGTGAAACCTTCTAGGGGACCAATAAGTTCCTTGAAAAGAGCAAGGAGGAAGTCTTGTAATTCCTCTGGAGGGATTGTTTCGGGTATATCCCTGAATCTGACATTGTTTCTGCGGGACCTATATTCTAAGTCCGCAAGTTTGGATTCAAGTTGAGTGATTTGCTGAGTCAGGCACTCTGTGAATGACAATAAGTTAGAGTAAAGAGTGGTGAGATCATCTTGCTTGCGCTCCAAGGTGTCTTCTCTTTCACCAATCTCAGAAATGTCCTTGCGGAGCTCCGCAGAACTGCGCTGAATTTCTTGCGTAATGGATACTGTTTGCGCTACTAGCATCTTTTTAGGAGTTGACTCAGTAATGAAATGTTGCAGGTGTGCACACGAGTTAGTGCTTGATTTGGATTCCTCATCTTATGAGTCAGGTTTGCTCAGATCTCTGTTGGGTGTGTGGCCTGCATCCTTAGTAGATTGTGAGAAGTGATCAAGGACCGTTTTTTTAAAGGTGGATGGTGTTTTAAGATATTTTCTTGATGAGTGAGGCATGATCGAAAGTAAATGCCAAGTATATTATTGGAGAGAGCAAGAAACCAGCCTATTGGCATAGGCTAAAACACTAGACACTTTACACACATTTAATATATTGCATACATTTAATAGAGCGGGGTGACCATCTAAATCCTGAATTTGGCTATAACATGTTGGTACTGAGAGAGTGATGGGGGAGGAAAAAAACGGGTGACCAGAGGTAGTTAGGCCACTAGTGTATATTCAATTCTCTAGGAAATCTGCTAAGAGGTTACCCATTTAGAGGTGTTTCACTCCCACTCCCTGGGAAGAAGGGATATGTCCTGTAATAGGGGAGAAAAGGTGGTGACCCACTCAGACAAACTGAGCAGGAAAGGGTAGGGAGGGGGAGTGATCAGCCCAGGCAGCAAGGCACGTTCAACACAGTTAATACAATGCATGTATTAAATAGAGAGAGGCAGCCCTATCGTATCTAGTATTATTTATAGCAGTGTTGTGAAGGGAGAGTAGGAGGGGGCCTCCCAAGGGAGCTGGTTTCAAGGTAAGGAGCTACCAACTCTGGGGTGGGGGCTTGGTCTTTGAGGTTGAGTAGCTGGGGGGAGGCAGATAGGAGTTAAATGGTCTACTTGTAAATAGGTAGCTTTGGAGTGGTGGGTTAAAAGGGAAGGGGATTGGGGAGGTGGCTAGGCTTACTCTTTGGTGGGGGGTATAAAGGGGTAACCAGTATTTGTAGAAAGGTGTAGTGCAGATCCAGGTGATACAATTAGCTGGTAAGACACAGTGAGTATACGCATATAATGCCAACAGTCAATTGAAATACCTTAGGCACACTACTCCCTCTCCTCTAGAGAAAGGGGATACGTCCTGCAAGAGGGGGGGGGGGAGGCAAGGGGAGATGACCTGCCCAGACAAGCTGGGCAGGAAAGGGAGAGGAAAGAGAGAAGGTGTCTGTGAACACGAGCTTAAACAGTTTACCTCAAAATGCAATACACCCTTAACATTCAAAGTGGTATCAAATATTTGTGCAGAAGATTTTGCCGGTTTAAGCTAAACAAGTAATTGGCATAGTATAGTAGAATTACATGTACAGAGACAGCAGACAATTGGTGTACTTTTGACACACACCTCACTCTCCTCTGGGGAAGGGGGATACGTCCTGCAAGAGGGGGAAAAAGGAATGTGGGGGTGACCTACTCAGACAAGCTGAGCAGGAAATGGAGAGGAGAGGGAGGGCAGGTGTCTGTTAGAACAAATTAAAGCTGTTTACATCAGAGTACCATGCACAATTAACATTTAGGTTAGGTATTTAAACAAATATACAGTTGTAGGCTGTAACAGTAATTATAAAACTATGGGTTGGATGACAAGGTCCAAGAGTAGGTCTTAACGTCACAGAATGTGTGTGGCTCCTAACAGCAGTGATAAAAGGCAAAGGTCTCACCTAGTAAGTTGTGGCTGCTTAACTCAGGGAACCACTGTTCAGGTGGTTGTGTGTACAGGCTCACATTCAACTCTTTTGGTTGGTTTCTGTGTGTTACACCTTTGGAGGGAGGTGAAACAAGTGGGTGAGCTTAATCCGCTTTGACTAGGCTCCTGGATAAGTCTTGGTACTTTAATCACATTCAACTCTGCTGTGGCTTCAGTTGGGTCCTACGAAACGGCCCTTCTATCTCCCCACTTCAGAAACTGCAGCTCTGTGACACCAGCTGTGTTAGGGCAAGTCAGCCCTCCTCTAATTTAGGTGGATCTAGTTCTGCGCTGGCGGTGCTTCAGTCTGGGGACCTCCAAACCACAGCCTGATGTTAGGCAGCTATTATCTGCCATGTGCAGAGGCCTGTGGCCTATGAAGACGGCTGTTTACACCGTCATGCAGGGATGGTGAGTGTGGAGCTCTCGCAAAATAGGTCCCGGTAATCACAGGTAGGACTGCAGTTGTTTGAGGGGATGGGCCTCACAGAATGCCGGCCAAGGTTAGGACACATGGGGTGGCCACTTACTCAGGCCTATACCCCAAGATGGAGATTGTTCTCGCCGTGAGGTGGATAGTGCAGTAGCAGGCCTCTCTGCGATCAACTCTTCTAAATCGATAGGATCATAGCGGTCGAGGGTGGAGGGCCACAACCATGAAATATAAATAAATAAATATAAATATGAGGTAAAACATAGGCCAAAATCCCTTATTCATTTATCATCATAGGTAAGACCAAAGAATATTGATGTGATGTGCGGCAAAAGGTTGTTGTGCTTCACAAAATTGGAAGTGGCTATAAGAGAATAGAAAAGACAGAGTATACAATTTAAAAAAAGTTTCCCATTTGCTTCTATTATCAAATTTCCTTTGTTCCTATTTTACTATTTGTTGGAGAGATACCAAGGTAGGTGTCTGGAGCACTACACATCAGAAAATAGCACTTTCATCTAGTGCTCTTGCAAATTGATACTATTCTTGCAGAACTGCTGCCTTATAGTGCTCCAGACACATGCACACTCCTGAGTTTGTGTTCCTGCTTTTTAACAAAAGCTACCAAGAGAACAAAGAAAATTTGATAATAGAAGTAAATTGAAACGTTGTTTAAAAGTTCATGCTCTATTTGAAACATGAAAGAGAAAAATGTGTGTTTAATGCCCCTTTAATAAATATAGGAATATGATTATAAATATTATATTTTGGCCCTCCCTGGTAGCAATACCTACCAGTGAAAACCCCTCCCCAAAGGGGCATGGACAGAACTGCCCACTCCCCTAGTTACCTGTATATAGGTGACTCCTAGAAGGTTCCCCCTACCCCTCCTAGTTCTGTCCAGCCTCTTAGGTGGGCATAGCTAGAAGTCCCTTTCCATAAGAAGATTGTTTTTTGTTTCAGTCTGGGCAGCCTTCCTTTTGAATTAAGTCTTCCCTGTGAGGTATTTACTTACCGCTTTGAGCATGCTGGCTAATCCTTTGTCCCTTTGTGGCACTGAAAGCAGCGTGCGGCAGTGAATGCCGCATCCGTAATTTTCCTGCGGGGGCCGCCATTATAACTGTGATGGGCCCTAATGTTGTGATCTACATCTATTCTTACTGCTTCCTGTAAACCCCATGAAGATTGTTGCTTCCGTGTGAAGTTGTTTGTGCCTGTCTCCTACTACGTTGTACCTTAAAGGGATAGTCTAGTCAAATTTAAACTAAGAGCATGCAATTTTAAGCAACTTTCTAATTTACTCCTATTATCAAATTTCCTTCATTCTCTTGGTATCTTTATTTGAAAAAGCAAATTGTAAGCTTAGGAGCTGGCCCATTTTTGGTTCAGAACCTGGGTAGCGCTTGCTGATTGGTATCTAAATGTAGCCACCAATCAGCAAACACTAGTACTTTCCAGCCTTTTCAAATAAAGATACCAAGAGAACAAAGAATAATTGATAATAGGAGAAAATAAGAAAGTTGCTTAAAATTGCATGCTATATCTGAATCATGAATGTTTAACCCCTTAAGAACCGGGCATTTTAGACAAAAACTTCCCCAAAAGACCAGAACATTTTTGCCATCACTACATTTAAATAGAAATAGAGCTTTTTTATATTTACCTATCAAAACTATATATTTTCTTCTAGTACCCAAAAGTATTGATCTAGGCCCATTTTGGTATATTTCAAGCCACCCTTTTACCACTAAATGCAATAAAATAACATTTTTTTAACTTTTTCACAATTTAGGTTTCTCACTGAAATTATTTACAAACAGCTTGTGCAATCATGTTGTAAAAGCTTCTCTGGGATCCCCTTTGTTCAGAAATTGCAGACATATATGGCTTTGGAATTGCTTTTTGGTAATTAGGAGGCTGCTAAATGTTGCTGTGCACCACACTTCTATTTATGCCCAGCAGTGAAGGGGTTAATTAGGTAGCTTGTAGGGTTAATTTTAGCTTTAGTGTAGAGATCAGTCTGCCACCTGACAGATCCCACCCCCTGATCCCTCCCTGGCCCCTCTCAAACAGCTCTCTTCCTCCCCCACCCCCCAAAGGTCACCCCCATCTTAAGTACTAGCAGAAAGTCTGCCAGTATAAAAATAAGTCGTCTTTTTTTATTTATTTATTTTTTATTTTGTTTTTTAATTATACATTTTCTGCAGGGTAGTATCTCCCCCCTTACCTCTCAACCTCCCTGATCCCCCCAAACAGCTCTCTAACCCTCCCACTCTACCTATTTGCCGCAATCTTAGGTACTGGCAGCTGTCTGCCAGTACCCAGTTTGCTGCAAATTAGGCAATTTGAAAAATAAAAAAGTAAAATACCTATTTTTTCTGTAGTGTAGTTCCCCCCCCCCAATACCCTCCCCCTCCCAGATCACTTTCCTTCAAAGGTTTCCACATAAGATCCCCCTCATTGCCCCTCCTCCCTCTTTCCCACTCACTGACGCATGTATTTTTTTCCCCCCAATGCCACCCATCCACATCCCTCCTTACCCTCACGCTCACCAGTGATCAGCACCACCACTGTCTGATGCAGAGAGAACCACAGAGTGGCCCTCTCTGCATCAGTAATTCTGCAAATCTATTTCTGCAGTGCCCCACTTGTGGGGCATGCAGAAATAGCGCAATCCCACTATTTTTAGCGAGATCGCAGCAGAGAGAAGCCAAGGACTGCAGCGACGTACAGGGTACGTCCCTGGTCCTTAAGGGCATAATGACCAGCGTCGTACAGGGTATGGCGCTGGTCGTTAAGGGGTTAATTTTGAGTTAGACTATCCCTTTAAGTAACTAATATGGTTATATTGCCTATATTATTTGGGAAGCTCTGGGCATACAAATTAGATTTTATTACCCGCAATTCATTTATGATAACAGATGCTATTATGGAGGATGTTACTTTTACTGCACAAGCTGTGACTGACCAGGATATATCCAATATGAATATAAGGTATGGGTGCTTTATATTTATATGTCTGCACACTGTGTTTTTCAGCTTGGTCTTTGAAATGTGTTAGTCTATATGCTTGATATAATAAAAGTGTCAGCCTAAGCTAACCCGTTCCCTTTGTACAAACCTCTGTTGGCAAGATAAAAAGTTATGTTAAACTTGCGCTGGGTAAATCCTGGTTGACATAATAAAAAGATATGCAGAGTATATGTTGCACAGATTTATGATGGTTCCTTTGCCACAAATTCTGTACCTGAGAATTCTGCTAAATGCTTTCAATTTTCATGTGGCTTTCTGCTTCCTTGGGTGATTTTATTAAGGCTTTATAAAAGACTCTGGGAATAAGTATGAGTAACCTCAAAATTCCTCAGGCTAATTCTATCCTAGCCAGAATCTAATAATGTATTTCCTGTATCTAAGGCTATTAAGTCAATTTAATGGTTTAGTTTTGCCAAGTATGAGAATCAGATTGCTACACCTGATAAAATGTTTACTGTTTCCATTTCCCAATGTTATACATGTTCAGTTTTAAACTTTCCCTAAAAATTATTTTGATTAAGCATACTGTTTGTGTTACCCTTTTTTCATGATCATTATGGGATAATTTAATTTTCACAATTATTGCCTTGTGGGCTTGAGCTGTGTGTTACATAAATGCACACTTTTAAACATTGGGAGTCATTTTAAGATATATGTATATTTTACTATAGTTATTCCGTACTGCAGTCTAATGCACACAAGGCAGAAGTATCTATTTGCAAGCTGCATACTATTAATTGGGTGATAGTATAATGTTTTAAGCACAATTACAAACATATAAAATGTGTTTAAGCTGATTTTTGGTGGAAACTTTGTTCTTTTTTTTTTCAAACCTATTGTTAAAGGGACAGTTTAGTTTGCCCACAAACTTTCTCTCCTTTAATTTGTTCACAATGATCCATTTTACCTGTTGGAGTGTATTAATTTTTTTTACAAATAGCTCCTTAGCCTTTATATTGATATTTGAAATAGCTGATTTAGCCTGTAGTATCCCTACCTATAATGAAAGTTTATATACCTAGGTATAGTGGGAGGTGGAAGAGCTAAAGCTCTAAAATGTTCATTTTCAATTGCTCTTTCTAAGTAATGTACTGAGATAAGAAAGGGAAGAATTTGAGTGATATGATAACAAGATCTGATCTGTCAGCAAGCCAAGCCTATTTTGATGGGCTGTGGTTTCAAAGAGCAAATCCAGCTATTTCTTTTGCAAAAAGAAGCATAAATTAGCAATTTCTTATACATTTTATATGCTGCAGCTGGTATAACAAGTCATATGGAACACATTCAGGGAAAAACAATTTTACAGTAAACTGTCCCTTTAAAGTCTGACAATATTTATTATTACCTAACAGCAAAATTTCAGGTTGTGCGGTACCGATATACCGCTGACAAATTGGCAATTACGCGAAGAATATGTAGGTCTCCCGTATTACAAGATGCGGCGGTACGGCTATACCGCTAGCATTTTAGCCTTTACGCATCTCTTCATTACGCACTCAAAAAATTACTTTTGAGTGTGGGATTTTCATTGCTCCTGTATTACAGGTTGTGCACTCCGGCTATAACCTATACATCTAGATAGGCTTAGTAGCTGCTGATTGGTGGCTATACATAGATGCCTCATGTGATTGGCTCAACCATGTGCACTGATATTTCTTCAGCAAAGAATATCTAAAGAATTAAGCAAATTAGATAATAGAAATAAATTGGAAAGTTGTTTAAAATTGTATTCGCTACCTTAATCATGAAAGAAAAATTTGGGTTTAGTGTGCCTTTAATAATCTTTTTGCTTTCTCTTGCAGTAGATCTTCAGAAAACGTTATGCCCTTAAGGTTTTATGTACCCTGTATGTTGCTGCAGTCTTGGGCTTCTTTCTGCTGCAATTTCGCTCATAATAGTGAGATTATGTTATTTCTGCATGCCTCATGAGTGGGGCACTGCAGAAATAGATTTGCAAAGTTATCTCTTCTATAACCCAATCGGAGTGTAATTTCTTCTTCTGGCTGTGTTAACACAGCTTGGCCTTGAGGCCAAAATCTTTCAGGATGGGTGGGGATACCACACGCTAAATAAACTAATTCAAATGCCAATATAAGGGTAATGGAAATACTTGTAAACAATTTAATACACTCCAGCATTTAAAGGGGATCATTGGGATCAAATTAAAGGGGAAAACATTTTTGAGTAAACTGTTTCTTTTAGATGGGAGTGACCTTTGGGGGGGGGGGGGGCTGTTTGAGAGGGGCCAGGGAGGGATCTGGGGGTGGGATGTGTCAGGTAGGAGGCTGATATCTACACTAAAGCTAAAATTAACCCTACAAGCTACCTAATTAACCCCTTCACTGCTGGGCATAATACAAGTTTGGTGAGCAGCAGCATTTAGCGGCCTTCTAATTACCAAAAAACAATGCCAAAGCCATATATGTCTTCTATTTCTGAACAAAGGGGATCCCAGAGAAGCATTTGCAACCATTTGTGCCATGATTGCACAAGCTGTTTGTAAATAATTTCAGTGAGAAACCTAAAGTTAGTGAAAAAGTTAACAATTTTTTTTATTTGATCGCATTTGGCGGTGAAATGGTGGCATGAAATATACCAAAATAGGCCTAGATTAATACTTTGGGTTGTCTACTAAAAAATATATATTGCATACAAAGAGAGAAGCGCTCTACCAGGAACGAACAACAGCTCAGTGGCTTGTTCTATGGAGATTTACCACCCGGAAGCAGCCTCTTTTAGACCAGTGTGCTTTTCACAGAAGAAAACTTTCCTGAAGTATATCAGTCTGATCCCGCCAAGTAAGGTCAGTCCAGCTCCGAAATACCAGGCAATTCTCCTCTGAACAAGGAACATGACAACCCCAGACGATCGTTTCGGCCTCCTATGGGCCTCGTCAGTGAGGTGCAGCCACATTCCTCTAAGCACACTGGGCAAGGAGTCCACGTCTGGTTTCCCCCATCACCCATAGGGAGACTTCCCCAAGGTCATAATAATTTGCATACAAAGAGAGAAGCGCTCTACCAGGAACGAACAACAGCTCAGTGGCTTGTTCTATGGCGATTTACCACCCGGAAGCAGCCTCTTTTAGACCAGTGTGCTTTTCACAGAAGAAAACTTTCCTGAAGTATATCAGTCTGATCCCGCCAAGTAAGGTCAGTCCAGCTCCGAAATACCAGGCAATTCTCCTCTGAACAAGGAACATGACAACCCCAGACGATCGTTTCGGCCTCCTATGGGCCTCGTCAGTGAGGTGCAGCCACATTCCTCTAAGCACACTGGGCAAGGAGTCCACGTCTGGTTTCCCCCATCACCCATAGGGAGACTTCCCCAAGGTCATAATAATTTGCATACAAAGAGAGAAGCGCTCTACCAGGAACGAACAACAGCTCAGTGGCTTGTTCTATGGCGATTTACCACCCGGAAGCAGCCTCTTTTAGACCAGTGTGCTTTTCACAGAAGAAAACTTTCCTGAAGTATATCAGTCTGATCCCGCCAAGTAAGGTCAGTCCAGCTCCGAAATACCAGGCAATTCTCCTCTGAACAAGGAACATGACAACCCCAGACGATCGTTTCGGCCTCCTATGGGCCTCGTCAGTGAGGTGCAGCCACATTCCTCTAAGCACACTGGGCAAGGAGTCCACGTCTGGTTTCCCCCATCACCCATAGGGAGACTTCCCCAAGGTCATAATAATTTGCATACAAAGAGAGAAGCGCTCTACCAGGAACGAACAACAGCTCAGTGGCTTGTTCTATGGCGATTTACCACCCGGAAGCAGCCTCTTTTAGACCAGTGTGCTTTTCACAGAAGAAAACTTTCCTGAAGTATATCAGTCTGATCCCGCCAAGTAAGGTCAGTCCAGCTCCGAAATACCAGGCAATTCTCCTCTGAACAAGGAACATGACAACCCCAGACGATCGTTTCGGCCTCCTATGGGCCTCGTCAGTGAGGTGCAGCCACATTCCTCTAAGCACACTGGGCAAGGAGTCCACGTCTGGTTTCCCCCATCACCCATAGGGAGACTTCCCCAAGGTCATAATAATTTGCATACAAAGAGAGAAGCGCTCTACCAGGAACGAACAACAGCTCAGTGGCTTGTTCTATGGCGATTTACCACCCGGAAGCAGCCTCTTTTAGACCAGTGTGCTTTTCACAGAAGAAAACTTTCCTGAAGTATATCAGTCTGATCCCGCCAAGTAAGGTCAGTCCAGCTCCGAAATACCAGGCAATTCTCCTCTGAACAAGGAACATGACAACCCCAGACGATCGTTTCGGCCTCCTATGGGCCTCGTCAGTGAGGTGCAGCCACATTCCTCTAAGCACACTGGGTAAGGAGTCCACGTCTGGTTTCCCCCATCACCCATAGGGAGACTTCCCCAAGGTCATAATAATTTGCATACAAAGAGAGAAGCGCTCTACCAGGAACGAACAACAGCTCAGTGGCTTGTTCTATGGTGATTTACCACCCGGAAGCAGCCTCTTTTAGACCAGTGTGCTTTTCACAGAAGAAAACTTTCCTGAAGTATATCAGTCTGATCCCGCCAAGTAAGGTCAGTCCAGCTCCGAAATACCAGGCAATTCTCCTCTGAACAAGGAACATGACAACCCCAGACGATCGTTTCGGCCTCCTATGGGCCTCGTCAGTGAGGTGCAGCCACATTCCTCTAAGCACACTGGGCAAGGAGTCCACGTCTGGTTTCCCCCATCACCCATAGGGAGACTTCCCCAGGGTCATAATAATTTGCATACAAAGAGAGAAGCGCTCTACCAGGAACGAACAACAGCTCAGTGGCTTGTTCTATGGCGATTTACCACCCGGAAGCAGCCTCTTTTAGACCAGTGTGCTTTTCACAGAAGAAAACTTTCCTGAAGTATATCAGTCTGATCCCGCCAAGTAAGGTCAGTCCAGCTCCGAAATACCAGGCAATTCTCCTCTGAACAAGGAACATGACAACCCCAGACGATCGTTTCGGCCTCCTATGGGCCTCGTCAGTGAGGTGCAGCCACATTCCTCTAAGCACACTGGGCAAGGAGTCCACGTCTGGTTTCCCCCATCACCCATAGGGAGACTTCCCCAAGGTCATAATAATTTGCATACAAAGAGAGAAGCGCTCTACCAGGAACGAACAACAGCTCAGTGGCTTGTTCTATGGTGATTTACCACCCGGAAGCAGCCTCTTTTAGACCAGTGTGCTTTTCACAGAAGAAAACTTTCCTGAAGTATATCAGTCTGATCCCGCCAAGTAAGGTCAGTCCAGCTCCGAAATACCAGGCAATTCTCCTCTGAACAAGGAACATGACAACCCCAGACGATCGTTTCGGCCTCCTATGGGCCTCGTCAGTGAGGTGCAGCCACATTCCTCTAAGCACACTGGGCAAGGAGTCCACGTCTGGTTTCCCCCATCACCCATAGGGAGACTTCCCCAAGGTCATAATAATTTGCATACAAAGAGAGAAGCGCTCTACCAGGAACGAACAACAGCTCAGTGGCTTGTTCTATGGCGATTTACCACCCGGAAGCAGCCTCTTTTAGACCAGTGTGCTTTTCACAGAAGAAAACTTTCCTGAAGTATATCAGTCTGATCCCGCCAAGTAAGGTCAGTCCAGCTCCGAAATACCAGGCAATTCTCCTCTGAACAAGGAACATGACAACCCCAGACGATCGTTTCGGCCTCCTATGGGCCTCGTCAGTGAGGTGCAGCCACATTCCTCTAAGCACACTGGGCAAGGAGTCCACGTCTGGTTTCCCCCATCACCCATAGGGAGACTTCCCCAAGGTCATAATAATTTGCATACAAAGAGAGAAGCGCTCTACCAGGAACGAACAACAGCTCAGTGGCTTGTTCTATGGCGATTTACCACCCGGAAGCAGCCTCTTTTAGACCAGTGTGCTTTTCACAGAAGAAAACTTTCCTGAAGTATATCAGTCTGATCCCGCCAAGTAAGGTCAGTCCAGCTCCGAAATACCAGGCAATTCTCCTCTGAACAAGGAACATGACAACCCCAGACGATCGTTTCGGCCTCCTATGGGCCTCGTCAGTGAGGTGCAGCCACATTCCTCTAAGCACACTGGGCAAGGAGTCCACGTCTGGTTTCCCCCATCACCCATAGGGAGACTTCCCCAAGGTCATAATAATTTGCATACAAAGAGAGAAGCGCTCTACCAGGAACGAACAACAGCTCAGTGGCTTGTTCTATGGCGATTTACCACCCGGAAGCAGCCTCTTTTAGACCAGTGTGCTTTTCACAGAAGAAAACTTTCCTGAAGTATATCAGTCTGATCCCGCCAAGTAAGGTCAGTCCAGCTCCGAAATACCAGGCAATTCTCCTCTGAACAAGGAACATGACAACCCCAGACGATCGTTTCGGCCTCCTATGGGCCTCGTCAGTGAGGTGCAGCCACATTCCTCTAAGCACACTGGGCAAGGAGTCCACGTCTGGTTTCCCCCATCACCCATAGGGAGACTTCCCCAAGGTCATAATAATTTGCATACAAAGAGAGAAGCGCTCTACCAGGAACGAACAACAGCTCAGTGGCTTGTTCTATGGCGATTTACCACCCGGAAGCAGCCTCTTTTAGACCAGTGTGCTTTTCACAGAAGAAAACTTTCCTGAAGTATATCAGTCTGATCCCGCCAAGTAAGGTCAGTCCAGCTCCGAAATACCAGGCAATTCTCCTCTGAACAAGGAACATGACAACCCCAGACGATCGTTTCGGCCTCCTATGGGCCTCGTCAGTGAGGTGCAGCCACATTCCTCTAAGCACACTGGGCAAGGAGTCCACGTCTGGTTTCCCCCATCACCCATAGGGAGACTTCCCCAAGGTCATAATAATTTGCATACAAAGAGAGAAGCGCTCTACCAGGAACGAACAACAGCTCAGTGGCTTGTTCTATGGCGATTTACCACCCGGAAGCAGCCTCTTTTAGACCAGTGTGCTTTTCACAGAAGAAAACTTTCCTGAAGTATATCAGTCTGATCCCGCCAAGTAAGGTCAGTCCAGCTCCGAAATACCAGGCAATTCTCCTCTGAACAAGGAACATGACAACCCCAGACGATCGTTTCGGCCTCCTATGGGCCTCGTCAGTGAGGTGCAGCCACATTCCTCTAAGCACACTGGGCAAGGAGTCCACGTCTGGTTTCCCCCATCACCCATAGGGAGACTTCCCCAAGGTCATAATAATTTGCATACAAAGAGAGAAGCGCTCTACCAGGAACGAACAACAGCGCAGTGGCTTGTTCTATGGCGATTTACCACCCGGAAGCAGCCTCTTTTAGACCAGTGTGCTTTTCACAGAAGAAAACTTTCCTGAAGTATATCAGTCTGATCCCGCCAAGTAAGGTCAGTCCAGCTCCGAAATACCAGGCAATTCTCCTCTGAACAAGGAACATGACAACCCCAGACGATCGTTTCGGCCTCCTATGGGCCTCGTCAGTGAGGTGCAGCCACATTCCTCTAAGCACACTGGGCAAGGAGTCCACGTCTGGTTTCCCCCATCACCCATAGGGAGACTTCCCCAAGGTCATAATAATTTGCATACAAAGAGAGAAGCGCTCTACCAGGAACGAACAACAGCTCAGTGGCTTGTTCTATGGCGATTTACCACCCGGAAGCAGCCTCTTTTAGACCAGTGTGCTTTTCACAGAAGAAAACTTTCCTGAAGTATATCAGTCTGATCCCGCCAAGTAAGGTCAGTCCAGCTCCGAAATACCAGGCAATTCTCCTCTGAACAAGGAACATGACAACCCCAGACGATCGTTTCGGCCTCCTATGGGCCTCGTCAGTGAGGTGCAGCCACATTCCTCTAAGCACACTGGGCAAGGAGTCCACGTCTGGTTTCCCCCATCACCCATAGGGAGACTTCCCCAAGGTCATAATAATTTGCATACAAAGAGAGAAGCGCTCTACCAGGAACGAACAACAGCTCAGTGGCTTGTTCTATGGCGATTTACCACCCGGAAGCAGCCTCTTTTAGACCAGTGTGCTTTTCACAGAAGAAAACTTTCCTGAAGTATATCAGTCTGATCCCGCCAAGTAAGGTCAGTCCAGCTCCGAAATACCAGGCAATTCTCCTCTGAACAAGGAACATGACAACCCCAGACGATCGTTTCGGCCTCCTATGGGCCTCGTCAGTGAGGTGCAGCCACATTCCTCTAAGCACACTGGGCAAGGAGTCCACGTCTGGTTTCCCCCATCACCCATAGGGAGACTTCCCCAAGGTCATAATAATTTGCATACAAAGAGAGAAGCGCTCTACCAGGAACGAACAACAGCTCAGTGGCTTGTTCTATGGCGATTTACCACCCGGAAGCAGCCTCTTTTAGACCAGTGTGCTTTTCACAGAAGAAAACTTTCCTGAAGTATATCAGTCTGATCCCGCCAAGTAAGGTCAGTCCAGCTCCGAAATACCAGGCAATTCTCCTCTGAACAAGGAACATGACAACCCCAGACGATCGTTTCGGCCTCCTATGGGCCTCGTCAGTGAGGTGCAGCCACATTCCTCTAAGCACACTGGGCAAGGAGTCCACGTCTGGTTTCCCCCATCACCCATAGGGAGACTTCCCCAAGGTCATAATAATTTGCATACAAAGAGAGAAGCGCTCTACCAGGAACGAACAACAGCTCAGTGGCTTGTTCTATGGCGATTTACCACCCGGAAGCAGCCTCTTTTAGACCAGTGTGCTTTTCACAGAAGAAAACTTTCCTGAAGTATATCAGTCTGATCCCGCCAAGTAAGGTCAGTCCAGCTCCGAAATACCAGGCAATTCTCCTCTGAACAAGGAACATGACAACCCCAGACGATCGTTTCGGCCTCCTATGGGCCTCGTCAGTGAGGTGCAGCCACATTCCTCTAAGCACACTGGGCAAGGAGTCCACGTCTGGTTTCCCCCATCACCCATAGGGAGACTTCCCCAAGGTCATAATAATTTGCATACAAAGAGAGAAGCGCTCTACCAGGAACGAACAACAGCTCAGTGGCTTGTTCTATGGCGATTTACCACCCGGAAGCAGCCTCTTTTAGACCAGTGTGCTTTTCACAGAAGAAAACTTTCCTGAAGTATATCAGTCTGATCCCGCCAAGTAAGGTCAGTCCAGCTCCGAAATACCAGGCAATTCTCCTCTGAACAAGGAACATGACAACCCCAGACGATCGTTTCGGCCTCCTATGGGCCTCGTCAGTGAGGTGCAGCCACATTCCTCTAAGCACACTGGGCAAGGAGTCCACGTCTGGTTTCCCCCATCACCCATAGGGAGACTTCCCCAAGGTCATAATAATTTGCATACAAAGAGAGAAGCGCTCTACCAGGAACGAACAACAGCTCAGTGGCTTGTTCTATGGCGATTTACCACCCGGAAGCAGCCTCTTTTAGACCAGTGTGCTTTTCACAGAAGAAAACTTTCCTGAAGTATATCAGTCTGATCCCGCCAAGTAAGGTCAGTCCAGCTCCGAAATACCAGGCAATTCTCCTCTGAACAAGGAACATGACAACCCCAGACGATCGTTTCGGCCTCCTATGGGCCTCGTCAGTGAGGTGCAGCCACATTCCTCTAAGCACACTGGGCAAGGAGTCCACGTCTGGTTTCCCCCATCACCCATAGGGAGACTTCCCCAAGGTCATAATAATTTGCATACAAAGAGAGAAGCGCTCTACCAGGAACGAACAACAGCTCAGTGGCTTGTTCTATGGCGATTTACCACCCGGAAGCAGCCTCTTTTAGACCAGTGTGCTTTTCACAGAAGAAAACTTTCCTGAAGTATATCAGTCTGATCCCGCCAAGTAAGGTCAGTCCAGCTCCGAAATACCAGGCAATTCTCCTCTGAACAAGGAACATGACAACCCCAGACGATCGTTTCGGCCTCCTATGGGCCTCGTCAGTGAGGTGCAGCCACATTCCTCTAAGCACACTGGGCAAGGAGTCCACGTCTGGTTTCCCCCATCACCCATAGGGAGACTTCCCCAAGGTCATAATAATTTGCATACAAAGAGAGAAGCGCTCTACCAGGAACGAACAACAGCTCAGTGGCTTGTTCTATGGCGATTTACCACCCGGAAGCAGCCTCTTTTAGACCAGTGTGCTTTTCACAGAAGAAAACTTTCCTGAAGTATATCAGTCTGATCCCGCCAAGTAAGGTCAGTCCAGCTCCGAAATACCAGGCAATTCTCCTCTGAACAAGGAACATGACAACCCCAGACGATCGTTTCGGCCTCCTATGGGCCTCGTCAGTGAGGTGCAGCCACATTCCTCTAAGCACACTGGGCAAGGAGTCCACGTCTGGTTTCCCCCATCACCCATAGGGAGACTTCCCCAAGGTCATAATAATTTGCATACAAAGAGAGAAGCGCTCTACCAGGAACGAACAACAGCTCAGTGGCTTGTTCTATGGCGATTTACCACCCGGAAGCAGCCTCTTTTAGACCAGTGTGCTTTTCACAGAAGAAAACTTTCCTGAAGTATATCAGTCTGATCCCGCCAAGTAAGGTCAGTCCAGCTCCGAAATACCAGGCAATTCTCCTCTGAACAAGGAACATGACAACCCCAGACGATCGTTTCGGCCTCCTATGGGCCTCGTCAGTGAGGTGCAGCCACATTCCTCTAAGCACACTGGGCAAGGAGTCCACGTCTGGTTTCCCCCATCACCCATAGGGAGACTTCCCCAAGGTCATAATAATTTGCATACAAAGAGAGAAGCGCTCTAGTTTTGATATAAATATATAAAAACAAAAAAAACATAATTTATGTAAGAACTTACCTGATAAATTCATTTCTTTCATATTGGCAAGAGTCCATGAGCTAGTGACGTATGGGATATACAATCCTACCAGGAGGGGCAAAGTTTCCCAAACCTCAAAATGCCTATAAATACACCCCTCACCACACCCACAATTCAGTTTAACGAATAGCCAAGTAGTGGGGTGATAAAGAAAGGAGTAAAAAGCATCAACAAAGGAATTTGGAAATAATTGTGCTTTATACAAAAAAATCATAACCACCATAAAAAGGGTGGACCTCATGGACTCTTGACAATATGAAAGAAATTAATTTTTCAGGTAAGTTCTTACATTAATTATGTTTTCTTTCATGTAATTGGCAAGAGTCCATGAGCTAGTGACGTTTGGGATATAAAATACCCAAGAAGTGGAACTCCACGCAAGAGTCACTAGAGAGGGTGAGATAAAAAATAAAATACAGCCATTTTCCGCTGAAAAAATAATCCACAACCCAAATTATAAGTTTTATTCTTAATTATAAGAAAACTTAAAACATCAGCAGAAGAATCAAACTGAAACAGCTGCCTGAAGAACTTTTCTACCAAAAACTGCTGATGAAGAAGCAAATACATCAAAACGGTAGAATTTAGTAAATGTATGCAAAGAAGACCAAGTTGCTGCTTTGCAAATCTGATCAACAGAAGTTTCATTCTTAAAAGCCCACGAAGTGGAGACTGACCTAGTAAAATGAGCTGTAATTCTCTGAGCTGTAATTCTCTTACCTGACTCCAAATAAACTTGACAAATCAAAAGCTTTAACCAAGAAGCCAAGGCAATAGCAGAAGCTTTCTGACCTTTCCTAGGACCAGAAAATAAAAGAGACTAGAAGTCTTTCTGAAATCTTTAGTAGCTTCAACATAATATTTCAAAGCTCTTACTACATCCAAAGAATGTAAGGATCTTTCCAAAGAATTCTTTGGATTAGGACACAAGGAAGGGACAACACTTTCTCTACTAACGTTGTTAGAATTCACAACCTTAGGTAAAGATTGAAAAGAAGTCCGCAAAAATGCCTTATCCTGATGAAAAATCAGAAAAGGATATTCACAAGAAAGAGCAGATAGCTCAGAAACTCTTCTAGCAGAAGAGATAGCCAAAAGGAACAACACTTTCCAAGAAAGTAGTTTAATGTCCAAAGAATGCATAGGCTCAAATGGAGGAGCCTGTAATGCCTTCAAAACCAAATTAAGACTCTAAGGAGGAGAAATTGATTTAATGACAGGCTTAATTCAAACCAAAGCCTGTACAAAACAGTGAATATCAGGAAGTTTAGCAATCTTTCTGTGAAATAAAACTGAAAGAGCAGAGATTTGTCCCTTCAAGGAACTTGCAGACAAACCTTTATCCAAACCATCCTGAAGAAACTGTAAAATTCTAGGAATTCTAAAAGAATGCCAAGAAAACTTATGGGAAGAACACCATGAAATGTAAGTCTTCCAAATTCGATAGTAAATCTTTCTGCAAACAGATTTACGAGCTTGCAACATAGTATTAATTACTGAGTCAGAGAAACCCCTATGACTTAGTACTAAGCATTCAATTTCCATACCTTCATATTTAATGATTTGTGATCCTGATGGAAAAATGAACCTTGACACAGTAGGTCTGGCCTTAACGGAAGTGGCTAAGGTTGGCAACTGCACAGCCGAACAAGATCCGCATACCAAAACTGGTATGGTTCCTGAAAAGGAACTGGCATGATTACCGTTGAAGACTCCAGGTCTGAAACACACTTCAGGAAAGCCTGAGCTTTTACTGGATTTGCTGGGATACGTGTGAGAAAAAAATCTTCTCATAGGAGGTCTTACTCTGAATCCTATTCGATAACCTTGAGAGACAATGCTCTGAATCCATTGATTTTGGAAAGAATTTATCCAAAAATCCTTGAAAAACCTTAGTCTGCCCCCTATCAGCTGAGCTGGAATGAGGGACGCACCTTCATGCGGATTTAGGAGCTGACTTTGGTTTCTTAAATGGCTTGGATTTATTCCAATTTGAGGAAGGCTTCTAATTGGAAACAGATTCCTTGGGGGAAGGATTCGATTTTTGTTCTTTATTCTGACGAAAGGAACGAAAACGATTAGAAGCCTTAGATTTACCCTTAGGTTTTTTATCCTGAGGCAAAAAAACTCCCTTTCCCCCAGTAACAGTTGAAATAATAGAATCCAGCTGAGAACCAAATAAATTATTACCTTGGAAAGAAAGTGATAGCAATCTAGACTTAGATGTCATATCAGCATTCCAAGATTTAAGCCACAAAACTCTTCTAGCTAAAATAGCTAGACATGGATCTAACATCAATTTTGATAATATCAATAATGGCATCACAAATAAAATGATTAGCATATTGCAGTAAGCGAATAATGCTAGATACATCAGAATCCAATTCTTGTTGCGCCAAATTCTCCAACCAGAAAGTTGATGCAGCCACAACGTCAGCCAAAGAAATTGCAGGTCTAAGAAGATGACCTCAATATAAATAGGCTTTCCTTAGATAAGATTCAAGCTTCCTATCTAAAGGATCCTTAAAGGAAGTACTATCTTCCATAGGAATAGTGGTACATTTAGCAAGAGTAGAAATAGCCCCATCAACTTTGGGGATCATTTCCCAAAACTCTATAGAATTTGCTGGTAAAGGATACAACTTTTTAAACCTTGAAGAAGGAATAAAAGAAGTGCCTGGCTTATTTCCTTCCTTAGAAATCATATCAGAAATAGCCTCAGGAATAGGAAAAACCCCTGGAGAAACCACAGGAGGTTTAAAAACAGCATTTAAACGTTTATTAGACTTAACATCAAGAGGACTGGTTACCTCAATATCCAAAGTAATTAACACTTCTCTCAATAAAGAACGCATGTACTCTATTTTAAATAGATAAGTAGATTTGTCAGTGTCAATATCTGAGGAAGGATCTTCTGTATCAGGTAGATCCTCATCAGAGGAGGATACATTATTATGTTGTTGGTCATTTGAAATTCCATCAACTGAAGTTTTAAAAGACCTTTTACGTTTATTAGAAGGTGGAAATGCAGACAAAGCCTTCTGAATAGAATCAGAAACAAATTCTTTAAAATTCATAGGTATATCATGTACATTAGAAGTTGAAGGAACTGCAACTGGCAATGTACTATTACTGATGGACACACTATCTGCACGTAAAAGTTTATCATGACAACTATTACAAATGACATTCGGAGAAATAATTTCACAATCTTACACCAAATGCACTTAGCTTTGGTAGAACCGATGTCAGGCAGCAAAGGTCCAGCAGATACTTCTGAGGCAGGATCAGATTGAGACATCTTGCAAAATGTAAAAGAAAAAACAACATATAAAGCAAATTTATCACTTTCCTTATATGACAGTTTCAGGAATGGGAAAAAATGAAAATAGCATAGGCCTCTGACATAGAAAAAGGCAAGAGGCAAACATCAATGGGGTATTAAAATAATGAAAAAGTTTGGCGCCTAATATGACGCACAACGTAACTGAAAATTTTTTGGCGCCAACAATAACCGGAAATGACACACTTGCGTCACTAATGACGCAACCGTGTGTAGGGCTTCAGCATCAACTACGACGCCGGAAATGACGAAGTTGCGTCACGGACGTATTCCTCGCTCCAAAAAATTCTCGCACCAAAAATGATGCAATAAAGTCTAGCATTTGGCGCACCCGTGGGCCTAATACCGCCCGCAATTTTGCAAGAAAAAAGTAGTCAATTAGAAAAAAAAGACTAAACCCCAGGTAAGAAAAAAAAAATTCTTAAAATGTTTATTTTCCCCAAATATAAAACTGACAGTCTGCACAAGGAAATACATGAACCTGACTCATGGCAAATATAAGTACAATACATATATTTAGAACTTTATATAAATGCATAAAGTGCCAAACCATAGCTGGGGTGCCTTAAGTAATAAAAAACATACTTACCAAAAGACACCCATCCACATATAGCAGATAGCCAAACCAGTACTGAAACAGTTATCAGTAGAGGTAATGGTAAATTGAGAGTATATCATCGATCTGTAAAGTGAGGTAGGAGATTAATCTCTGCGACCGATAACAGAGAACCTATGAAATAGACCTCCGTTAGGGAAATCATTGCATTCAATTGGTTCACTGCACTCTGAGAGGAATCGGGCTTCAACAATGCTGAGAAGCGCATATCAATGTAGAAATCTTAGCACAAACTTACTTCACCACCTCCATAGGAGGCAAAGTTTGTAAAAACTTAATTGTGGGTGTGGTGAGGGGTGTATTTATAGGCATTTTGAGGTTTGGGAAACTTTGCCCCTCCTGGTAGGATTGTATATCCCATACGTCACTAGCTCATGGACTCTTGCCAATTACATGAAAGAAAAAAAAAGCTCTATTTCTGTTTAAATGTAGTGATGGCAAAAATGCTCTGGTCTTTGGGGGAAGTTTTTGTCTGAAATGCTCGGTCCTTAAGGGGTTAAACATTCATGAGTCAGATAGAGCATGCAATTTTAAGCAACTTTCTAATTTACTTCTATTTTTTTCTTTGTTCTCTTAGTATCTTTATAAACTGGTCCATTTTTGGTTCAGCACCTGGGTAGCGCTTGCTGATTGGTGGCTACATTTATACACCAATCAGCAAGCGCTACCCAGGTGCTGAACCAAAAATTAGCCGGCTCCTAAGCATGCATTGAAGTAAAGATACCAAAAGAATGAAGAAAAATGATAATAGGAGTGAATTAGAAAATTTCATGAAAGTTTAATTTTGACTAGACTATCCCTTTAAGGTACAGGACATTCTCTCTAGTCATATTGTTTCACTGACATAATTAACAGACCTGTCTCACACAAGCTGGGTGTGCGTTTCAATTGCAACACTAAACCTGCCTATATCAGGAAAAAAGGTCTCTCTTACATAAGTTTATTTTCCTCTTCACCTTCAAGATTGAGATTCTCTGTCCCAGACTAGGGGCAAGAGAGGTGGTTTTCCATTTCAGCTCTTCATGTTTTCAATCCTATTTACTTGTTCAGGTGCCTCTGTTTGTAGGCAACTTTCAAGTTTGGAGACATTTGAACTAGATTTTCTTATTGCTCTGGTATATTACAACTCCCTAAAGAATCTCTGAAATTGGAGGTTACATTTCAGTTAATAAGAAGTTTTTTAACAAGCTAGAGCAGCAGTCGCCAATCGGTGGTCCGCAATAAGATTTTGGTGGTCCGTGAGCCCGCTCAGCAGCAGCGGACTGTGCCTCTGAGACAGACTGGAAATTGAGCCCGCTCAGCAGCCGCGGACTGTGCCTCTCTGAGACAGACTGGAAATGGACCGCTGGCGCAGGCTAGCAATTTCCTGGTGTATATCAATCAGGGGGAAGACACAGGCCAGTGTAACGTTACCTGTACATTGTTAAATGGCCTTCTCCAATCCCCACAAATGTTTACAGATGTTGCTAGGTAACAAGTGACTGGGGTCCAATACTCATCGGCGCGCAATATCTTCTCCTTAGCAACTAGTTGCGGTGGGAGAATTAGATGTTAGCAGTTTGCGGTGGGAGAATTAGATGTTAGCAGTTGTGAGCCGATAAGCTGATAAGGAAATGCGATTTTACTGCAAGACAGGAGGCTGAGTTCAGGACCAGAGTGAGGTAAGAATAGAATAGTAGTGTGCAGATACCAGGGTGACAGCCAACACTTTCAGTTATAGTATTTCGAGTGAGAGAAATAAATCAAAAGGACCTGAGATAACGCTTGCCAAACAGTTGTATTCACTCACTAACGAGTTATTATTAAAACGTTGTAAACCTGGACACTGAAGTGAAAGCATTGCCCACTGAACAAATACCTGTGAAGTGGTGGGGTCTGGGAACTGAGGGAAAGTTTATATACATATGTATACTGCTACTTGTAGATAGCAGCACATTCATTCTCTACTTAGAGAAAATGTTTCTGTAATGCTTACTTATAAGCAGTTTACTTTACCATTATAAGAAAGTGAAAATTTAGTATGAATGCGTGAGATGTGCAATGGTGCATAGTGCCCAGAAACTGAAGGTTGACGTGTGTTAGCAGTATCACAATATGGTGTGTTATGTGAGGTGTGAGAGCAGTATCACAATATGGTGTGTTATGTGAGGTGTGAGAGCAGTATCGCAATATGGTGTGTTATGTGAGGTGTGAAAGCAGTATCACAATATGGTGTGTGATGTGCTGTGTAAGAGCAGTATCACAATATGGTGTGTGATGTGAGGTGTTAGAGTAGTATCACAATATGAAAAAGGCATTTGGATGGGCATTGCCCTTAGAAGGGCATTTAGCTCTATTGCAGCCCAAACCCCTAATCTAAAAATAAAACCCACCAATACACCCTTAAAAAATCCTAACACTAACCCCTGTAGATCCACTTACAGTTTTGAAGATCCAACATCCATCCTCAACGAAGCCGACATCCATCCTCAACGAAGCCAGGAGAAGTCTTCATCCAAGCGGCAAGATGTCCTCAACGAAGCCGGAAGAAGTCGTCCTCTAGACGGGCAGAAGTTTTCACCCAGACGGCATCTTCTATCTTCATCCATCTGGCGCGGAGCAGGTCTATCTTCAAGACATCCAACGCGGAACATCCTCTTCTTCCGACGACTACCCGACGAATATAGAAGATGCCGTCTGGGTGAAGACTTCTGCCCGTCTGGAGGACCACTTCTTCCGGCTTTGTTGAGGACATCTTGCCGCTTGGATGAAGACTTTTCCCAGCTTTGTTGAGGATGGATGTCGGCTTCGTTGAGGATGGATGTCGGATCTTAAAAACTGTAAGTGAATCTTCAGGGGTTAGTGTTAGGATTTTTTAAGGGTGTATTGGGTGGGTTTTATTTTTAGATTAGGGGTTTGGGCTGCAATAGAGCTAAATGCCCTTGTAATGGCAATGCCCATCCAAATGCCCTTTTCAGGGCAATGGGGAGCTTAGGTTTTTTTAGTTAGGGTTTTATTTGGGGAGTTGGTTGTGTGGGTGATGGGATTTACTGTTGGGGGGGTTGTTTGTATTTTTTTTTTCAGGTAAAAGAGCTGATTTCTTTGGGGCAATGCCCTGCAAAAGGCCCTTTTAACGGCTATTGATAGTTTAGTTTAGGCTAGGGTTTTTTTTTTATTTTGGGGGGGGCTTTTTTATTTTGCTAGGGCTATTAGATTAGGTGTCATTAGTTTAAATATCTTGTAATTTGTTTTTTATTTTCTGTAATTTAGTGTTTTTTTTTTGTAATTTAGCTAATTGTATTTAATTGTATTTAATTGTAGTGTAGTGTTAGGTGTTAGTGTAACTTAGGTTAGGTTTTATTTTAACAGGTAAATTTGTATTTATTTTAGCTAGGTAGTTATTAAATAGTTAATAACTATTTAGTAACTATTCTACCTAATTAAAATAAATACAAACTTGCCTGTAAAATAAAAATAAACCCTAAGCTAGATACAATGTAACTATTAGTTATATTGTAGCTAACTTAGGCCTAGATTTAGAGTTCGGCGGTAGCCGTCAAAACCAGCGTTAGAGGCTCCTAACGCTGGTTTTGGCCGCCCGCTGGTATTTGGAGTCAGTGATTAAAGGGTCTAACGCTCACTTTTCAGCCGCAACTTTTCCATACCGCAGATCCCCCTACGCCATTTGCGTAGCCTATCTTTTCAATGGGATCTTTCTAACGCCGGTATTTAGAGTCGTTTCTGCAGTGAGCGTTAGAGCTCTAACGACAAGATTCCAGCCGCCTGAAAAAAGCAGGAGTTAAGAGCTTTCTGGCTAACGCCGGTTTATAAAGCTCTTAACTACTGTACCCTAAAGTACACTAACACCCATAAACTACCTATGTACCCCTAAACCGAGGTCCCCCCACATCGCCGCCACTCGATTAAAATTTTTAACCCCTAATCTGCCGACCGCCACCTACGTTATACTTATGTACCCCTAATCTGCTGCCCCTAACCCCGCCGACCCCTATATTATATTTATTAACCCCTAACTTGCCCCCCACAACGTCGCCGCAAGCTACTTAAAATAATTAACCCCTAATCTTCCGACCGCAAATCGCCGCCACCTACGTTATCCCTATGTACCCCTAATCTGCTGCCCCTAACATCGCCGACCCCTATGTTATATTTATTAACCCCTAATCTGCCCCCCACAACGTCGCCGACACCTACCTACACTTATTAACCCCTAATCTGCCGAGCGGACCTGAGCGCTACTATAATAAAGTTATTAACCCCTAATCCGCCTCACTAACCCTATCATAAATAGTATTAACCCCTAATCTGCCCTCCCTAACATCGCCGACACCTACCTTCAATTATTAACCCCTAATCTGCCGACCGGAGCTCACCGCTATTCTAATAAATGTATTAACCCCTAAAGCTAAGTCTAACCCTAACACTAACACCCCCCTAAGTTAAATATAATTTTTATCTAACGAAATAAATTAACTCTTATTAAATAAATGATTCCTATTTAAAGCTAAATACTTACCTGTAAAATAAATCCTAATATAGCTACAATATAAATTACATTTATATTATAGCTATTTTAGGATTAATATTTATTTTACAGGCAACTTTGTAATTATTTTAACCAGGTACAATAGCTATTAAATAGTTAAGAACTATTTAATAGTTACCTAGTTAAAATAATTACAAATTTACCTGTAAAATAAATCCTAACCTAAGATATAATTAAACCTAACACTACCCTATCAATAAAATAATTAAATAAACTACCTACAATTACCTACAATTAACCTAACACTACACTATCAATAAATTAATTAAACACAATTGCTACAAATAAATACAATTAAATAAACTATCTAAAGTACAAAAAATAAAAAAGAACTAAGTTACAGAAAATAAAAAAATATTTACAAACATAAGAAAAATATTACAACAATTTTAAACTAATTACACCTACTCTAAGCCCCCTAATAAAATAACAAAGACCCCCAAAATAAAAAATTCCCTACCCTATTCTAAAATACAAAAATTACAAGCTCTTTTACCTTACCAGCCCTGAACAGGGCCCTTTGCGGGGCATGCCCCAAGAATTTCAGCTCTTTTGCCTGTAAAAAAAAACATACAATACCCCCCCCCAACATTACAACCCACCACCCACATACCCCTAATCTAACCCAAACCCCCTTAAATAAACCTAACACTAATCCCCTGAAGATCTTCCTACCTTGTCTTCACCATCCAGGTATCACCGATCCGTCCTGGCTCCAAGATCTTCATCCAACCCAAGCGGGGGTTGGCGATCCATAATCCGGTGCTCCAAAGTCTTCCTCCTATCCGGCAAGAAGAGGACATCCGGACCGGCAAACATCTTCTCCAAGCGGCATCTTCTATGTTCTTCCATCCGATGACGACCGGCTCCATCTTGAAGACCTCCAGCGCGGATCCATCCTCTTCTTCCGACGACTAGACGACGAATGACGGTTCCTTTAAGGGACGTCATCCAAGATGGCGTCCCTCGAATTCCGATTGGCTGATAGGATTCTATCAGCCAATCGGAATTAAGGTAGGAATTTTCTGATTGGCTGATGGAATCAGCCAATCAGAATCAAGTTCAATCCGATTGGCTGATCCAATCAGCCAATCAGATTGAGCTCGCATTCTATTGGCTGTTCCGATCAGCCAATAGAATGCGAGCTCAATCTGATTGGCTGATTGGATCAGCCAATCGGATTGAACTTGATTCTGATTGGCTGATTCCATCAGCCAATCAGAATATTCCTACCTTAATTCCGATTGGCTGATAGAATCCTATCAGCCAATCGGAATTCGAGGGACGCCATCTTGGATGACGTCCCTTAAAGGAACCGTCATTCGTCGTCTAGTCGTCGGAAGAAGAGGATGGATCCGCGCTGGAGGTCTTCAAGATGGAGCCGGTCGTCATCGGATGGAAGAACATAGAAGATGCCGCTTGGAGAAGATGTTTGCCGGTCCGGATGTCCTCTTCTTGCCGGATAGGAGGAAGACTTTGGAGCACCGGATTATGGATCGCCAACCCCCGCTTGGGTTGGATGAAGATCTTGGAGCCAGGACGGATCGGTGATACCTGGATGGTGAAGACAAGGTAGGAAGATCTTCAGGGGATTAGTGTTAGGTTTATTTAAGGGGGTTTGGGTTAGATTAGGGGTATGTGGGTGGTGGGTTGTAATGTTGGGGGGGGGTATTGTATGTTTTTTTTTACAGGCAAAAGAGCTGAAATTCTTGGGGCATGCCCCGCAAAGGGCCCTGTTCAGGGCTGGTAAGGTAAAAGAGCTTGTAATTTTTGTATTTTAGAATAGGGTAGGGAATTTTTTATTTTGGGGGTCTTTGTTATTTTATTAGGGGGCTTAGAGTAGGTGTAATTAGTTTAAAATTGTTGTAATATTTTTCTTATGTTTGTAAATATTTTTTTATTTTCTGTAACTTAGTTCTTTTTTATTTTTTGTACTTTAGATAGTTTATTTAATTGTATTTATTTGTAGCAATTGTGTTTAATTAATTTATTGATAGTGTAGTGTTAGGTTAATTGTAGGTAATTGTAGGTAGTTTATTTAATTATTTTATTGATAGGGTAGTGTTAGGTTTAATTATATCTTAGGTTAGGATTTATTTTACAGGTAAATTTGTAATTATTTTAACTAGGTAACTATTAAATAGTTCTTAACTATTTAATAGCTATTGTACCTGGTTAAAATAATTACAAAGTTGCCTGTAAAATAAATATTAATCCTAAAATAGCTATAATATAAATGTAATTTATATTGTAGCTATATTAGGATTTATTTTACAGGTAAGTATTTAGCTTTAAATAGGAATCATTTATTTAATAAGAGTTAATTTATTTCGTTAGATAAAAATTATATTTAACTTAGGGGGGTGTTAGTGTTAGGGTTAGACTTAGCTTTAGGGGTTAATACATTTATTAGAATAGCGGTGAGCTCCGGTCGGCAGATTAGGGGTTAATAATTGAAGGTAGGTGTCGGCGATGTTAGGGAGGGCAGATTAGGGGTTAATACTATTTATGATAGGGTTAGTGAGGCGGATTAGGGGTTAATACATTTATTATAGTAGCGCTCAGGTCCGCTCGGCAGATTAGGGGTTAATAAGTGTAGGTAGGTGTCGGCGACGTTGTGGGGGGCAGATTAGGGGTTAATAAATATAACATAGGGGTCGGCGATGTTAGGGCAGCAGATTAGGGGTACATAGGGATAACGTAGGTGGCGGCGGTTTACGGAGCGGCAGATTAGGGGTTAAAAGTGTAATGCAGGGGTCAGCGATAGCGGGGGCGGCAGATTAGGGGTTAATAAGTGTAAGGTTAGGGGTGTTTAGACTCGGGGTACATGTTAGAGTGTTAGGTGCAGACGTAGGAAGTGTTTCCCCATAGGAAACAATGGGGCTGCGTTAGGAGCTGAACGCTGCTTTTTTGCAGGTGTTAGGTTTTTTTTCAGCTCAAACAGCCCCATTGTTTCCTATGGGGATATCGTGCACAAGCACGTTTTTGAGGCCGGCCGCGTCCGTAAGCAACTCTGGTATCGAAAGTTGCATTTGCGGTAAATATGCTCTACGCTCCTTTTTTGGAGCCTAACGCAGCATTTGTTTGAACTCTCGATACCAGAGTTAAATTTATGGTGCGGCCAGAAAAAAACCCGCGGAGCGTTAACAGCCCTTTTACCGCCAAACTCCAAATCTAGCCGTTAGGGTTTATTTTATAGGTAAGTATTTATTTTTAAATAGGAATGATTTAGTTATTAATATTACGTTTTATTTACATTTATTTTAATTATATTTAAGTTAGGGGGTGATAGGGTTAGGGTTAGACTTAGATTTAAGGGTTAATAAATGTAGTATAGTGGCAGGTGATGTTGGGGGCGGCAGATTAGGGGTTAATAAATGTAGATGGCGGCGATGTTAGGGGCGGCAGATTGGGGTTAATACTATTTAACTAGTGTTTGCGAGGCGGGAGTGCAGCGGTTTAGGGGTTAATATGTTTATTATAGTGGCGGCAATGTCCGGAGCGGCGGGTTAATAAGTATAATGTAGACTCGCAATCTAGCCGTATGTAATTGGGGAGTGCAGTGTGACTTGTGAATGTATAAACCTATGATATGTGATGTGAAGTTACTAAACTAAGTATCTCAGAAAAAAAATACTGACTTATTAGTTGAGAGCAGTGCCTATGCTCAATTGATTAATTGATAGCATTGTATTAATATATTATATAAGGACCAGGGGTGTATTTTGGCCTAGGGCAGGCAAACAAGGCACTTGCCTAGGACGGCAGATTTTAGGGGAGGGGGACGCACTTTTTGAGTCTCACTTCACACACATTCATAACACATACACGCACTGCATTACACACGCACTTACACGAAATACAAATACACGCTCACTTGAACATGAAAATTTACTTTGGAAAAAATCACATTACAGTCCAGACTAAAAAAGCAGTAGGCTTTTTATATGATAGCTAAAGGAAAAAATACAAAATGAAAAAAAAAAATGACAAACATTGGACAAATAATATATTTTTTCTCTATTTTTGCTGAGAAAGTTGTACATGGTGATTTGTAGCCTAAGACTCTTAGGTTACAAATTATCATATACAACTTTCTCAGCAAAAATTGAATTTTTTTTTTTGCTGAGTCCTCTCATTACATTTTGCTTCAGTGTTTATCCTCTTAAGCAAAATGTAATGACATGAAAGGAAGATGGAATAATATTGTAGGGAATTTTATTAAAGGAATATAATTCAATATATGTTAAACCATTTTGTATAAATATGGATAGTTGGCTATGACTTACTCTCAGCTTGTTTTGTTTTATTGGTATTCTTTGTTAAAGATTAAACCTAGCTTAGGTCTGGAGCAGCAATGCACTACTGGGAGCTAGCTAAACACATCGGAGAGTCAATGACAAAAGGCATATGTGCCGTTACCAATCATCAGCTAGCTCCCAGCAGTGCAATGATGCTCCCGATATTACTTATGTGTGATTATGCTAGCCTGGCTGGTCACGTCACGGTCCCACAGCGGTGTCATCTGGTCATTCAGATCTAGTGAGCAAAAACATCACCAGTGATGATCATGTAATTTAGATTTTAATTTTAATGGCACACACACACACACACACACACATATATATATATATATATATAAATATATATATATATATATATATATATATACATAGCCGTTATTGTAGGTTATAGAGATGTTCTGTGCCAATATCTGTATGAACGTTATATACAGGGGATATTTAGAGATGTTCAGTGCGCTCCTTGCTTCAGTGATGAAAGGGTGGTTTTATCACACTTTCAAGGGTATGTTTGCTCAGGGTCCAATCAATATTAAAGATGGCCCTGCCCTCGTTGCGCCGCCGCATCTCACCTGAGCCGGTCCGGACATCGCTGCAACTCCCTACAGTGCCTGGCTGGACATCATTGAATACTGACAGAGGAGGAGTTAAAATAAAATCTCCCTACGCACATTGCGTAGTACTGCGCAACTTGCGTAGCTAGATTGTATTTTTAAAGTGAAGGTAAAGTTTGATTGATTATATTGTTTCCCCTGTAAATACTGTAAAATTTAATGGGACTTTAATTCATGAATTTTGTTAAATCGCTATATTTATTTAGTTATTACAGTTTTTAAATCCATTTCTGTACATTGTGAAGGCAACCCGTTTTTTGTTTATTTTTTCTCAGCCTGGTCACGTTGTTTGATAAGCCAATTGAAATACGGCCTTCATATTACGTCACCGCATTACTTGACGATATGCGCATGCATTGCCTTTACTTCCTCTCTGTTTCTAAGTAAAGCTCGTTCCCGTTTAACTGAATTGAAGTCACGCATGCGCAAATTGAATGGACCACGAAGTGTGCGCATGCGCAAAATTGTTCAGTAAGCGAGAACACGCTTTTGAACTACGTATAGAGCGGGTGGGACCGCTCTATATGTCAAAGTCTCAGAAACCAGGAAATCCATGGAGGGAGGAGTAAAGAAGGGAAGAGTCGGTAAAAACAAAGACTTTTTATTTACATTTTATATATAGAAAGAATTAAAAAAAATTGGTGATCTGAATGTACAATATATAAATAATGCAATAATGTTCAAAAAAATGAAAAACTTTACCTTCACTTTAAATCCTCCCGCCCGGCGTCCTGCTTAGAGGAAGATGCTTCCATTCTAAAGTCAGCAGAGGTCTGTATAGTCTTGGCTTGAAATAGTGAAATTAAAGTATATAAAAAGAATAAAATCTTTAAAAAAAATTCTTATATTTCATTTATTTTCTTTCCTTTACCTGTCTTTTTGTAGTAGTTCTCCTAATTCCTTCAGATTGACTTACATCACTGTTTGTCTTCCTCCCCTCCATCTTCCTTTTTTATTTTTCTTCTTAGGTAAGTGATTTTTATTTTAACTGTGCACAGTGTGATATTTAATCGAAGAGCTTGAGTTTTATAACTGTCATTTCTTGTTTGGTTTTAGATTCAAATAAAATAAACCCACAATGAGTGATAAAAAGAAACCAAACATTTTGCATTTCTTTGGTAATACTTCACATAACCGTGAGTTGATAAATGAATCAGAGCCTCCACAGCCCCCGACTGGCACCGTCAGGAAGGACATTAGAACTGAAGGCGGAGAGAAGAAAAAGTTCAAAGTTTCAAGAAAATATGATGGCAGCCACTTGAAGTTTGGATTTATCCAAGAACCTGGAAGTGAGCTGGATCCACGGCCACTTTGTGTTGTGTTTTCTGAGAATTTATCCAATAATGCCATGAAACCTTCAAAACTCCTCAGGCACTTGCAGTCAAAAAACCCAGATTTAGCTAAGAAGTCCGTTGAATATTTTCAAAGGATGCACGAATATATTCAAAAGCAAACTAGTTCATTAGCAAAATTGACTGTTGAATATAAGTCCCTGGTAAAGGCTTCTTATTTGATAGCACTTCAAATTGCAAAAAGTAAAAAGCTGTATACGATTGGAGAAGAATTGATTAAGCCTTGCTTGTTACAAGCTTGTGAAGAGGTTTTGGGGAAACAGGCTGTCCAGAAAATGAAAGTAATTCCTATGTCTGCTAACACTGTGAAGCGTAGAATTGAAGACATGGCCGAAGATATTGAAAATCAAGTGATTGAAATGGTGAAAAATTCAATGTTTTATTCAATTCAACTCGACGAATCAACAAACATAACTAACAAGGCAGTTATCCTTTGTTTTGTGAGGTCTGAGTGTCAAGGAGAGCTAAAGGAAGAACTTCTCTGTTCACTCAACTTGCAGGTAGAACAGCCGGCTCTGAGATTTTCAATGCACTTAATGGTTAGTTCCTGAGATATGGTATTGAATGGAAGAAATGTGTTGGGATATGCACAGATGGTGGCGCAAGCATGACCGGGCATCGTTCAGGAGTGGTTACAAAAGTGAAAGATTTTGGGCACCCAGACATCTTGTTTACTCATTGTATTATACATCGTGAGCAACTTGCAACAAAAAGAATGTCTCCAGAACTGCATGAAGTACTCTCTGATGTAATTAAAATTGTAAATGAAATTCGGTACAAAGCACTAAATTCTCGAATATTTGAGGCACTTTGTGAAGAAATGGGCTCTCAATATACTCATCTTCTTCTTCACGCTGAGGTGCGATAGCTGTCAAGGGCCACAATACTAACCTGATTGCAAAGTTGTCTCTGACTTTTATTGGAATATTATTTTACTTTCCTTCAGTCCTGATAAGCAGGAGAGTCGAAAGAAACCACTTTACTGTTTGGTTGTGGTCTGTTGTTTTCAGATTTCTGCTAAGAGGGCTCAATAACTTTGTTGCTGATTGTCACTTTGTTTTATTACAAGGTCCTTATTTTGTGTAGGCTTTTGCAAAGCCTTACATCTCTATTTGGGTTGTTCAATTTATTTTTAGATCATACCAATAATAATATAATAATCAGGTTTCAGAGGGGCTCATGGTATTCTCAACTAGGGTATTTGTGACATTTAGGTTTCTAAGCAGATGTCGATCCAGAAGAACTTTCTCAGACGACTGTTTGGAGATTGTATCATTTTTTAATTCCATATTACAAGCTTGATGTACACCACTCAGCTTCTGCTGGGTTTGGCTATAAAGTGTTATCCTTATTATAAGCTGGATATTTGTCAATCAGCTTTTGAGAGATCTGATTGCATGATTCTATCTTCAGTTTTGTCTCATTATACTTTTTAATAATTTTTGCAGTAATTTATTGCATTTGTGTTTGTGTTTTTTCATTCCCACCCTTATATTTTTATTGCTTTTTATTATTCTCACTGGTAGGAATTACTAATAGGGAGGGCCAAGATATCTTGGCCCATATCCCTGGGTAATACCTACCAGGCTCCCTCCCAATTTTTTTCCTAGACCACCTGTTGGCTGGACATTTCTAGGAGGAGGAAGGGGTACTATCTGGGAGTTACCTATATACAGGTAAAAAAAAAAAATAAGCACAGCAATTTGATGTGATTTTTTAGTTGAAGCTTTTATGAAATGTTAGAAACTGGATTGCAACAGAACATCTTGATAAATACAGCCAAATAAACATTGTATTTTTCCTTATCTAATTGTCAATAATACTGACAATTAGATAAAGAAAAATATGATGTTTATTTGGCTGTATTTTCCTCTGAAAAACCCTCCCATATGTATTTGCATTTGTATTCACTTGTATTATGTAATGTATCAGTATGGTGTATTGGTATAAGTATTACATGGATATTCAAATTTTAAATGCACATAGGTGAATTACATATTGAATATAAATATATTTGTAATATACATGTATTGGCAAAAAGGCTTCTAGTTAAAGTTATCACGTACATGTGAAGCATAGCTAGATATTCTCAGTGCACCCGCATTTTAAATTATTCAGCTGCACACAGGGCCGCCATCAGGGGGTGACAGGGGTGACAGGGGTGACTCCTGTCAGGGGCCCAATGGGCCAGGGGGGCCCCATGAGACAAGAACTAAAAAAAATAATTTTTATTTTTAAAAAATTTGTCAGCCACCAGTGGGTACTACAGCAGAGTGCTAATTGAGCATGGGAAATGTTATTACAAGGAGTAAAGTATTAGCATTTGAGAGGATTTCTGAGTGTGCACTAAACCACTATGCACAGTGTGAGACAGACTTTGCACTTTGTTTGTACAGTGTGTCCCTGAGTCAGACGGCAGATCACTTTCATTTGCAGAGGAAATAGGACTTACTTAGCAAATGTTTTTTATTTCTTTGTGCAATTTCGGATTGTAACTTCAGTGTGGTAGTAGTTGTATGGTGGGGCCAGGGGTCCATAAAAACAATTTTTTTAGTACGGGTAGGTGCCCTTTTGGCAGATATGCATTTTTTTAATTTGAAATGAGACAGGTTAACTCAAAACTGTTCAGTTTACACTACAGCTGGCTTAATTTTGAAATACATACCAACAAGCCTAAATTCTGCATTTAACCAGATCTAATGGTATGAGTACCACAGCTTATGGTTCCACCAAGACCATATAGAGTACAGCATTTTCAAAATCCATAAGTACAGCTGACAGATGGGAACATTTGTACACTATATTTGAAGTTGTGCTCTTGGTTGAGGAAAATGGGGAAAAAACAAACTGTCAACCTTTTAAAAGTACTTTTCTTCATCTAGCCATCTACCCAGATCATTAATGTACTATTTTGAATTCACAGAATTATTTTTGTTTGCACATTTACAAATATGATTCTTTAAAAAGTGATCTCTTAATTTCTGCATTTTTTTTTTTCATGCATGTCACGCACTGTTGATTTAGGGGATGCAAGGTGCATAAATGTTTCCTCCTGTGAGTGTTTGTGGGTGTCTGTGTTTATGTCTTTGTGCTTTGGTTTGTGTCTCTATGAGTGTGTATGTATTTTTATTCTGTGGGTCTCTCTGTGAGGGTGGGTGTGCATGTCTGTGCATTTTCTGTGGATGTCTGTGAGGGTGTGTGCATATGTCTTTGTGCTTTTTCTATGGGTGTCTCTGTGAGGGTGTGTGTATGTTTGTCTTTGTGTATTTTCTCTGGATGCCTCTATGAGGGTGGGTATGTCTGTGTTTTCTGTGGATGTCTCTGTGAGGGTGTGTGTATGTCTTTGTGTGTTTTCTGTGGATGTCTCAGTGAGGGTGTGTAAATGTATATGTCTTTCTGTGTTTTATGTGGTTGTCTCTCTGTGTGTGTGCATGTCTTTGTGTGTTTTCTGTGGGTGTATCTCTGTGTGTGTGTATGTCTGTGTGTTTTCTGAGGCTGTCTCTGTTGGTGTTTCCTTGGGTGTATGTGCAAGTTTGAGTTTGTGTGTGTGTGTGTGTGTGTGTCCATTGTCTGTTCCTTTTTAGGACATTTTGACCTTACTACTGATTATTCACATCTTTCTACAGACTTTGAGACTAATGAGACCTTTCCGGAAGTCACCTAATCCACCATTTAACCTTTAAATGATTGTTTAGGCAGTTCAGGGCCCTTCCATTCAGCCACTGCATGCTGTTGTCATCATTTAGTTGACATCTTCCTTTACAAAAAGATAATCAGAACTCTATATTTTGCTTTCTAAATCTCTTTTTTTTACAAAACTGTAGTCTACTTCATTACTTGTCAGGTCAATGTCAGTGTCTGTTTGTGTGTCTGAGTGTGTTTCTTTGCATGTCTGCTAGAGTGTCTATATGTGAATCCTTATGTGTGAGTGTGAGTGTGTGTGTTTCAGTATATGAGTGTGTGTGTGTTTGTGTGTTACTACCTTTACAACATTTCCAAGTTTAAATAGACACTTAAGAATAAAGTGCATATATGTTTTAGTCACTTGGTCAAAAATTGCACATGTCAAAGGGGGGGGGGGGGGGTATATGAGTGTGTCTGTGTGTTTGTAACTACCTTTACAACATTCCCAAGTTTAAATAGACACTTAAGAATAAAGTGCATATACGTTTTAGTCACTTGGTCAAAAATTGCACATGTCATTGGGGCCCTGATCAATGGTTAAGTCAGGGGCCCCAAAATTTCTAGTGGCGGCCCTGGCTGCACAGACAATCAGTATGGCTTGTATCATGTCAGCAATTACCAAATTGAGTCATTACCAGATTTTACAAGCAACAGGAAACCCAATTTTTTTTCTTTGGTGATTAAGAAAGAGCATGCAATTTAAAAAAAAATTCTAATTTACTTCTATTATCTAATTTTTCTTCATTCTCTTGCTTTCTTTTGCTAAAAAGCATATCTAGATAGGCTCAGTAGCTGCTGATTGAAGGCTGCAAATATATGCTCCATGTGATTGGCTCATCCATGTCCATTGCTATTTCTTCAACAAAGGATATCTAAAGAATAAAGCAAGAGTTAAAGAGCCGCACTCCAGAGTAATCCCCAGTATATCCAAAGACTGCACTGATGCAGGTAGTAGGTGCTAAAACCTTGAGGGACCCCCCTCCAAGGTCCAGCACTAATATGGTGAAAAAAAGTAAGAAGGTAGCACTCTGATGAAAGAAAACACTTTTATTGGAGCAACGTTTCAAGGCTTCCTGACCCTTTCTCAAGCTTACATACACTGAGGTGTGAACACAACTTTATTCACAAGGCAATTAATGAGGGACCAATCCCCAAGCTGGCTGGGGGCATGTGTAAACTATGACATAACACATAAGTGATTATACAAAAACTTGTAATTAGTTAATAACCCAACCAAAACTAATAAGGAGAATGGGCCCTCAACAAATGATAGTATTATATTAAAAACAAAAAGCAATATAGAAGAGGAGGCAACCACTAACATAATCTCTGTATAAATTGAACTATAAACAATAAATGAAGCACACAAATCAAATTAAAGGCATTAAATCAAACTTCCTATTGTAACGTTGCTCAAATAAAGGTGTTTTCTTTCATCAGAGTGCTACCTTCTTCCTTGTTTTCACCATATTAGTACTGGACCTTGGAGGGGGGTCTCTGGAGTTTTTAGCACCTACTACCCTGCATCAGTGCAGTCTTTGGATATACTGGGGATGACTCTGGAGTGCGGATCTTAACTCCGACTTTATCTATGCACTTTCCCCACCATTGGATTACAGCACCCACAAAAAATACAGTTCAGAGACTCTTTCAAGGATTCTTACCTTTGTCTCATCATGGCAAGTGAAACCGGTGTCTTTGCATATAAAGAAGAGGAGGCGGCACGCATACCCACGCTCATAGTAGGACCCAGAGAGTTCCTTACAGCTCTTGATAAGGACATACAAAAATGAGAACTTGAGAAATTAATTAAACGACAGATTAACTTACAGCTCCACTCCTCAACCCTAGCTGAATACTATAGGGTTTGACGGATTCCAAGGGGTATGCGCTCATCACTCCAGCCCACCTTCTTTGAGGACAATCCTGAATTCTGCACTAAATATCACCAGATTCTTAACAAAAGCTCCATGGATATTATGACACTGAACATTGAGTTCTCGAACCTGGAGCTGAACACTTTAGGACCAGCGATAACTGCTCAGCAAAATAAACTCCAGGAAACAACCGGAGAAGAGGAATATGAAAAAAGTAGTTACCGGTATTAAAGACGTCACTGACGTGTTCCAACAGGAAGTTGAGGAGAGAAAGCGTTGGAAGTTCAGGCGCGACGAACAGGACTACGCCACTGGAAGTGTTTACAGGTGGAACAGCGACAGGAGGAGAGCAGGCAATACATTTGCCAGGTGACCGAACTTTCAAGCACGGCGAAATGTCAGATCCAAAACTGGATCATTGTCTGAATCTGAGGGGCCAGCAACGGAGCCAAACAGCATGGCTATCTCCACATCATCCTCTTTTTTAGGGGTAGGTACCAGCTCCACCCCTGCAAATGGCGCCGGACAAGGAGAGGCGGAGGCGGGCAGAGGAGTGGGTACACGAGCGAGAGTAAACCAACAATGGAGGAGGTAAACATAGTTAATCTGTCTTCCAGGACACTTACATATGACAAAATCACAGTGTTAAATAAGGGTTTATCGTTTTGCCCCACCAAAGATCTGATCGCTTTACCCTGATGGTAGACCAGACTCGCTTTTTTAGGTTACTAAGACTGAAGGCTTATTTCAATAATCCTGACAGGCCCACAGCACATGTCCAGCAGGACTCTAACATTGACATGTTTGATATTAGTAATCTAGGACTACGCAATAAGAGTACATTTAATCCCTCAGGTGATAATCCAGCTGTGGAGATATATATTAAAACAATAGAAGCCAAATTTAAAACCATGACCAATAAAAACAAACAGAAAGACAGGCATCAAAATCTTACTAAAAAAGAGTTTGCAGCTCTTAAATCTATCCAAGATGACAGTTACATATCAACTATCAAGCCAGCTGACAAGGGCGGAGCCCTTGTAATTTTGGACACCAACAAATACAAAACTGAGGTCCTTAGACAGTTGGGAGACACCTCTGTTTATGAAAAACTGGACAGTGACCTTTCAAGAAACATTGTTAAGTCACTCAAGAGAGAAAAAGTTAGGGGTTTATGCTATGAGATTATAGATCATAAATTAGCTCAATTTCTGTTAATTAAAAACCCTATTATTCCAGTTTTTATGTGGTGCAAAAAATCCACAAAAGCCTAATTGACCCTCCTGGCCACCCTATAGTGGCAGGCATAGGATCACTCTTAAGTCCAACAGCCCAGTTTTTGGATAAGATCCTGTCACCCTTAGTCACTATTGGCAAATCTTACATTAAAGACACAATGGATTTCATCTGTAAAATTAAACAGTATGTGGGTTTGAAAGATGTTCTGCTGTCCACCTGGGACGTGACATCCCTGTACACCGTCATCCCCCATGGTGTAGGGGTTGAAAGTGTGCAGAGTGCCCTGTCCCAAAGTGGCTTGTATAGTGATATACAATGTGATTTTTTGGTCAGATTACTAGAGATGGTACTAACAAACAATTTCTTTATGTATGATAACCAGTTCTTTTTACAAAAAAAAGGGGATGGGGTCCAATGTGGCCCCATCATATGCTTGTCTCACCATGAATTGGGTTGAAGAAAAATATGTGTATACACACCCATTATTTCAGAAACTCTGTATGGGGTGGGTCCGCTACATTGATGACCTGTTCATCCTGTGGCGGGGCACCCCAGAGGAACTCACTCAACTAAGGAATGATATAGAAAGGGAAGTCCCATTCCTGAAGTTTAGTACTAAGAAAAGTATGACTAACATTGAGTTCCTTGACACTATGGTATACAAAACTGAAGATAGATTGCATACCGATTTGTACACCAAACCCCCTGATCGCAACACTTTGTTGCATAGATCCAGTTTTCACTCTCCAAGGGTATTTAAGAGCGTTCCAAAATCCCAGCTCATACGAGTCAATAGAATTGTTACTGACCTAGAAAAACATCAGGAAAGATCAGGTCAAATGGTGGAGAAATTCATCAAGAGAGGCTATAGCCCACATGAATTAAAGAATATTCAGATCAGTCCAACACCAACGCAAACAAAGGAGATAACTTAAATAGGATCTCATTTGTAAGCAAATACAGCTCCATGAGCAACAGCACATTTCACATTATCAAAAAGAACTGGTTTATGCTGAAATAAGCTTGTCCTGAAATACAGGAATTTAAACAGCCCCCTAGAGCTTCTTATCGCAAAGGCAACACAATGGGTAAAAAACTAGTACATGCACACAAGAGTATAACTACCAAGGGAGGTCAACAAAAGTTTTTTGGCACCCCCAAAAATGGGACATACCCATGCCTTGGATGTGCCCAATGTAATAGTGTTATCAAGGGAGGTGAGATATCACAACCCTACAAAGGCAACAAATTTAAAATCCCAGGGTTTTTTACTTGTAACATACATAGTAACATAGTAACATAGTAGATAAGGTTGAAAAAAGACTGAAGTCCATCGAGTTCAACCTATACAAATCTAAAATACTTACAAAAAGCTCCAGTTAAGCTTAAATAACCCCATTAAAATGTGACCCATTTAATACTAGCAATCATATCCATGAATTTTGTTTATATACAGAAATTTATCCAGACTATTTTTAAATGAATCTATGGTATTGGCATTCACTACCTCCTTTGGTAATGAGTTCCACAATTTTATTGCTCTTACAGTGAAAAAACGTTTCCGTTGCAGGAGATTAAATCTCCTTTCCTCCAACCTTAAATTATGACCTCTTGTCAGAAACAATTTTCTTGGAATAAAAAGAGCTTCTGCCATCTCTGTATATGGGCCTTGAATATATTTATATAAAGTAATCATGTCACCTCTCAAGCGCCTTTTCTCTAAAGAGAACAGACCCAGTTTGGCTAGCCTTTCCTCATAGGTTAATTTCTCCAATCCCCTTATTAGCTTTGTGGCCCTTCTCTGAACTTTTTCTAGTTCCGCAATATCTTTTTTAGCAATCGGTCCCCAGAACTGCACTCCAAACTCAAGGTGAGGTCTTACCAGGGCTTTATATAATGACAGAATTATGCTTTCCTCCCTTGAATCAATGCCTCTTTTAATACATGCTAGTATCTTATTAGCCTTTGAAGCCGCTGCCCTGCATTGTGCACTCATCTTTAGCTTGTTATCTATTACTACTCCCAAATCCCTTTCCTCCTGTGTTTGGCTAAGTCTTGTCCCATTTAAAAAATACGTAGCCTGCTTATTTTTACTTCCAAAATGTAGAACCTTACATTTTTCCGTATTAAATCTCATTTTCCATTCACTTGCCCATAGTTCTAATTTTAGCAAATCCCTTTGTAAAGAGAGTTCGTCCTGCTCTGACCTAATGACCTTACTTAACTTAGTATCATCTGCAAAAATAGAGATGTTGCTATTTAATCCTTGCTCCAAGTCATTTATAAAAATATTAAAAAGAACAGGGCCCAGTACTGATCCCTGGGGGACGCCACTGATTACCTTTGTCCAATCTGAGTATGATCCATTTACTACTACTCGTTGCTCCCTATCTTTTATCCAGTTATTTATCCATGAGCTAACATTTTCAGCTATTCCCAGTCCCTTAATTTTGTGCATTAATCTCTCATGTGGCACTGTATCAAATGCCTTTGCAAAATCTAAGTATATCACATCAACTGATTCCCCTTTATCTATATTTTTACTTACATATGTAGTGTATGCGCTCAATTGCCCTTGTGGCATTCTATATGTAGGCGAGACCACCCAAAAGGTCAAGGACTGCTTCTGCCAGCACAAATCCAACATGGACAATGAGAAAAAATCCCATCTTACTGTCCCCTCCCACTTTTTCAAAAAGGGCCATCAAGACAAACAGTTAAGATTCATGGTCATTGATCATGCCAGTAAAAAGCCAAGAGGGGGAGACAGAATGAGGGATTTGTTATATAGAGAAGCCAAATGGATTTGGTTATTAGATACTATGTCACCTAAAGGCTTTAATAGGGAGTTTGATTTAATGCCTTTAATTTGATTTGTGTGCTTCATTTATTGTTTATAGTTCAATTTATACAGATATTATTTTAGTGGTTGCCTCCTCTTCTATATTGCTTTTTGTTTTTAATATAATACTATCATTTGTTGAGGGCCCATTCTCATTAGTTTTGGTTGGGTTATTAACTAATTACAAGTTTTTGTATAATCACTTATGTGTGATGTCATAGTTTACACACGCCCCCAGCCAACTTGGGGATTGGTCACTAATTAATTGCCTTATGAATAAAGTTGTGTTCACACCTCAGTGTATGTAAGCTTGAGAAAGGGGCAGGAAGCCTCGAAACGTTGCTCCAATAAAGGTGTTTTCTTTCATCAGAGTGCTACCTTCTTTCTTGTTTTCACCATAAAGAATAAAGCAAAACATAATATAGGTAGATTTAAATGTTGTTTAAAATTGTATTCTGTATTTGAAATATTCTGGGTTTAATAGCCCTTCAAGCTCTTTGATGTACTATGCATACTTAAAATGCTGGTGCACGGTGCATACTTAAATACGCTTTTGAAAAAGCTATAGCTTTTATTAGAAACATTTTTGCTATTGCATGTATGTTACAAAAATGCATTTAAAAAATGAAATGCATCCATGTGGACTACAGTTTTGGCTGGAATGTTACTTTAAAGGGACATTAAACACTAAATAAATGCTAGATATAATGATGCATTCAAAGAAAACATTTGTCTGAGAATAACATGTAGATGTTTTTTTTTTAAAGTTTCATTAGCTGTTTAAATATTAATAAAATAACTGTAAAGTTTTAGTGTCTATAAAACAATTGGAGCTGCCATGTTGTAACTTAGGTTACCTTCTCTCTTGTGCCCAATTAGAGACAGTTATGAATAGGTCACTAGAGTGTACAGCCAATAGCTGTGTGGAATATAACAGTGTTCTGCACTTCCGTTTCTAACAGGAACTGAAAAGCTCACAATTTCAGAATAGAATTACATGAAAAGGGTCCAAAATAAATAATGAAAGTATATTGCAAATTTGTTTTTATATATGCGATTTATCATTTTATATTGCCATCTCAAAGTGTTTAATGTCCCTTTAAGTAGACACTCTATGATTGTGAAAATCTTACTATAATGTTTTATATTTTACTGTCTTTTTTTTCTTACTCAGATTAAAAGAAAAGAGAAAAAATATTTTAAAATGTTTAGTTGCACACTTTCAGAAGTGTGATTTAGATATTTTAAAAGGTGTGTTATGCAGCTTTTAATTTATTTTATGTCTTTATTTTAGTTTTGAGTCACTTTTATATGTAATCTCACTGTCTTGATTGACTATTCACTATTTCCGATTTTAAACTCTCAGAATAGTAATTTTTTTTAAACAAAAAGGCTTTTATAACTATGCAGACTTTTCATCAAAGAGCCTAGTCCAAGAGTGACACCTAGTGGATATGTTATAAAATGACTACAGAGTTACTTCCATTTTACACATTTTTCTTTAACTACCACTATTATTTAAAGGGACAATAAACTCATAATTTAACTTTAATGATTCAGATAAAACACACAATTGTAAAACACTTTCCACTTTATCTACTTTGTATTGTTCCCTTGGTATCATTTATTTAAAAGCATAGAGAGGTGGGCTCTGGAGCAGCAATGCACTACTTAGAGATAGCTTTTGATTGGTGGCTGCACATATATGCCTCTTGCCATTGGCTTTAAACGGACATGAAAGTCAATATTATACTTTGACGATTCATATAGAGAAATACATTTTTTATTGAGACTTCCAATAGTAAATTATATAGGTAAGTTCCAAAATTATGCAAAACAAAGTTACAGCAGTTCAACATTAACTTTTTAATTAAAGGGACATTAAACACTACATAGAATTTCCTCAAATTATATATGTAGTGTATTTGGTATGTGTTTATGGAGTGATTGTATGATATATCTGTTATTTCTCACATTTTGTCCATGAGATAAAAAAAAAAACTTCTTAGAATTTTTTGGGATATGACTACCAAATGTTAAGAAGGTAAGATAGAGAAAAAACTTTTCAATGCATATTTTGTATTTTATTCTTACTACAGAACACACACAAAATCATGCACACACACAAAGCCAGACATGCATACACAGTCAATCACACACACATAGCCAGAAATACATACACAATCACACACATATACCCAGACATGCATACACAGTCAATCACACACACATAGCCAGAAATACATACACAATCACACACATATACCCAGACATGCATACACAGTCAATCACACACACATAGCCAGACATGCATACACAATCACACACATATACCCAGACATGCATACACAGTCAATCACATCACACACATATATAGCCAGACATGCATACACAGTCAATCAAACACACACACACACATAGCCAGACATGCATACACAGTCAATCAAACACACATATAGCCAGACATGCATACACAGTCAATCAAACACACATATAGCCAGACATGCATACACAGTCAATCAAACACACATAGCCAGACATGCATACACAGTCAATCAAACACACATATAGCCAGACATGCATACACAGTCAATCAAACACACATATAGCCAGACATGCATACACAGTCAATCAAACACACATATAGCCAGACATGCATACACAGTCAATCAAACACACATATAGCCAGACATGCATACACAGTCAATCAAACACACATATAGCCAGACATGCATACACAGTCAATCAAACACACATAGCCAGACATGCATACACAGTCAATCAAACACACATATAGCCAGACATGCATACACAGTCAATCAAACACACATATAGCCAGACATGCATACACAGTCAATCAAACACACATATAGCCAGACATGCATACACAGTCAATCAAACACACATAGCCAGACATGCATACACAGTCACACACACACACAGACATGCATACACAGTCAATCACACACACATAGCCAGACATGCATACACAGACACACACACACACACACACACACACAGACATTCATACACAGTCAATCACACACACATAGCCAGACATGCATACACAGTCACACACACACACACACACACACACACACACAGACATGCATACACAGTCAATCACACACACATATAGCCAGACATGCATACACAGTCAATCAAACACACATATAGCCAGACATGCATACACAGTCAATCAAACACACATAGCCAGACATGCATACACAGTCAATCAAACACACACATAGCCAGACATGCATACACAGTCAATCAAACACACATAGCCAGACATGCATACACAGTCAATCAAACACACATATAGCCAGGCATGCATACACAGTCAATCAAACACACATAGCCAGACATGCATACACAGTCACACACACACACAGACATGCATACACAGTCAATCACACACACATAGCCAGACATGCATACACAGACACACACACACAGACATGCATACACAGTCAATCACACACACATAGCCAGACATGCATACACAGTCACACACACACACACAGACATGCATACACAGTCAATCACACACACATAGCCAGACATGCATACACATATACACACACACACACACACACACAGACATGCATACACAGTCAATCACACACACATAGCCAGACATGCATACACAGTCAATCACACACAAACATAGCCAGATATGCATACACAGTCAATCACACACACATATAGCCAGACATGCATACACAGTCAATCACACACACACACACACATATAGCCAGGCATGCATACACAGTCAATCACACACACATATAGCCAGACATGCATACACTGTCAATCACAAACACACACATAGCCAGACATGCATACACTGTCAATCTCACAGACATAGCCAGACACACACAAACAGTCACACACACATTTTTGTTCTGCTTGAGTATATAGAATCCCAACTTTTGGCTATAATAAACCACACATGGAAACAAGGAAAATGACATACTCCTCTAAGCCTCAACACCCAATTTGACAAGTCAATAAAGACACTGGGATGGACAATAACAGTGAGCTGTGTGAGACCTCTGTCTGCTCAGTAAGGGGTTAATAAAGGAAAGAGAGGATCAGATTGTTTATTTAACAGGGGGACTGCATGGCATAACCAGCACCATCATAAAGATTATTTACAGCTGTGGTTTATCAAGCAGATGAGACCAAACAAAACTATGTGTAACTTAGCTGACAGCAAACTGAATTCATGCTCAGTGGGAACAGTCAGCGCCTCACAGTGTTATCCCATCCAAAGATCTGAGCCCTTACTGCTCTCACTATCCTTCCAATGTGATTCTCTGATTGTCACAATATTTACACACAAGTCTCCTCTAAATGCAGGGACTAAAAACACTGTTACTGTTATTGTACTGTACTGTCCTGCCTACTTCTCTCATAGCCAGCTCTGTTAGTCATATCCTCCCCAGCACTGGAAGACTGCTGCTCTACACTGAACCCTCCCCCTCCATTCAGGCGTGAGCCCCTCCCTCACACTCCGATTTGCTGGCCCTTGCTCCAAGGCATTCTGGAACATGTAGTTCCAGCACTTCAGTTCAGAGACTAGGACCAAAAGCACCAGACTAAATTTCTGGAGCGGCAGTCAGACGGAGGGCCCTGTAGAGGTCCCAAACCAGTTGCCAACACCCAGTCAGGGGCCAGGCCCTCTCCCCTATCTGGAATCACCCATTTCACCCCCTGATGGCGACCCTGCTTCCTGGGGACATTTCCGGGACATAATTTGTCCGAGGACGTCTGGTCACCCTAACCTAACTTATACTGCAGATATCTGAAGGAGAGTTACTGCCCATGGAACGTATCAGCACTGGAATGCAGTTGAAGCTAGATTTCAACATAGCAGCACCTATGACTAAAAAGAGGTGGAGAATAACCTCAATACTTTGATTAAAGAATGTATTTAGTGTTTAATGTCTAACATCTTATACAACCTAGATCCCCAATCTAAAAATCAGGCCACTCATAAACCTTCAGATTCCAGCACAATATTTAAGACAGCGGGATACAACTAAAAGTACACAGACTACTCATAGGTCTGAAAAAAAAGAACTAGGCAAATAATGAAAGAGGGGTCTCATCATGCTAACTTTGTTTATACTACCAAACCAAATATTCCCTTACAATAAAAAAAAGAGTTCTAGTGTATATTAAAAGATAGACGGTATTAGAAAAATAACAGAGAAGGACACCTGAAGGGTCATATCAGGTAGAATAAATCACTAAGGTGGTCTATATAACTTTCCAACCTATGTCTGCCTCAAGTTCAGATAATGTAATACTAGACACGTGTGTTTCGTTTCGGCAGAATTAATTTTTCGTCCGAATTTTGGCTAATTTGGAGATTTGGATGCATTCGAATTTCCAAATCGGCACATCCTGAAAAATTCCTAAAATGAATAAATTAGTTTCCTAATTTTCGGATCCATTATTCATATTCGGAATTTTTCATTGTTCCTAATGTAAACCGCACATCGCCGACACTAACTCTAAGTCTGAATCATGAAAGGGGCAGTAAAATCCAAAATAAACTTTCACGATTCAGATAGTGCATGTAATTTTAAAAAACATTCCAATTTACTTTTATCAACAATTTTGCTTTGTTCTCTTGGTATTCTTAGTTGAAAACTAAACCTAGGTAGGCTCATATGCTAATTTTTTTAGACCTTGAAGGCCGCCTCTTATCTAAATGCATTTTGACAGTTTTGCACCACTAGAGGGCATTAGTTCATGTGTGTCATATAGATAACATTGAGCTTGCGCATGTGCAGTTACCTAGGAGTCAGCACTGATTGGCTAAAATGCAAGTCTGTCAAAAGAAATGAAAAAGGGGGCAGTCTGTAGAGGCTTAGATACAAGGTAATCAAAGAGTAAAAAGTGTATTAATATAACTGTGATGGTTATGCAAAACTGGGGAATAGGTAATAAAGGGATTATCTATCTTTTTAAACAACAAAAATTCTGGTGTTGACTGTCCCTTTAAATAAAGCTATTAACTCGTAAATCGCCATTCCCCTACATTGCCGACACTAACTATACCTTCTAACCCCTAAACCGCAGTTCCGAAACATCGCAGACACTCACTAAACATATTAACCCCTAAACCGCAGTTCCCAAACATCGCCAACACAAACTTAACCTATTAACCCCTAAACCGCACCCCCACACATCGCTAACACTACCTAAACCTATTAACCCCTAAACCGCTCTCCCCCCACATCGCCAACACTACCTAAACCTATTAACCCCTAAATGGCACTCCCCTCATATCACCAACACTACCTAAATCTATTAACCCCTAAAACTCCATTCCCAAACATCGGTGACCCTACCTAAACATATTAACCCGTAAACCGCCGTTCCCACATATCCCCAAAACTAACTAAACATATTAACCCTTAAACCGCCGTTCCCAAACATCGCCAACACTAACTAAACCTATTAACCCCTAAACCGCCGGCCCCCACATCGCGACAACCTAAATTAAATTATATTAACCCCTAACCCTAAACCTAACACTTCCTAACTTTAACATAATTAAAATAGACCTAAATTAAAGTTACAATTATTAACTAAATAATACATATTTAAAACTAAATACAAACTTACCTGTGAAATAAAAATAAAACCTAAGCTAGGTACAATATAACTAATATTTATATTGTAGCTTTCTTAGGTTTTATTTTTATTTCACAGGTAAGTTTGTATTTATTTTAACCAGGTAGACTAGTTAGTAAATGGTTATTAAGTTAAAATAAATACAAACTTACCTGTGAAATAAAAGTAAAACCTAAGCTGCCTTACACTAAAACCTAACATTACAAAAAAAAAAAAAAACTACCATTACAAAAAATAAAAAACACTAATATTAAAAAAAAATAAAAAAACTACCATTACAAAAAATAAGAAACGAAATTATCCAAAACAATAAAAATTATTCCTATTATAATACCGTTTAAAAAAAACCCCAAAAAACCCAGCCCAAAAATAAAAAACCCCCTAATCTATAATAAACTACTAAGGGCCCTTAAAGGGGCCTTTTGTAGGGCATTGCCCTAAAGAAATCATCTCTTTTGCTAAAACAGAAAAACAAACCCCCCTAACAGTATACAAACCCCCACCCCCAAACCCACAAAATAAAAATAAAGTTCAAGCTAATCTATCCATTGTCCTGAAAAGGGCATTTGTATGGGCATTGCCCTTAAAATGGCATTAAGTTCCTTTACTGCCCATTAAAAATATGCCAATAGGATACATTATAAATATGCCAATAAATAAAAATTTAAATCAGCCAACACGAATGAGAGCTGCTTAAATCCTATTGGCTGATTTGAACAGCCAATAGGATTTAAGCAGCTCTAATTCCTATTGGATGATTTACATTTTTTAGCCAATAGGAATGCAATGGTACCCCCAGTATAAAAGGGGTACCTTGCATTTGAATCCTCAGTGTGCGGCTGACGATCGCATGAAGAGGACCTCCACGTTGGACCTCCGCTTCCGCGCATCGAACGCTCCGCCACCGCAGGGATGAAGAAGATGCCGGTCCCTCGATGGATGAAGATGGAGCCACCTGGATAAAAATGGAGCCACTGGGATGAAGATCGTTCAAGCTGGACTTCAGCAACTGTAAATAACTAAAAAAGGGGGTAGTGTTAGGTTTTTTTAAGGTTTTTTGAGGGTGTTTTTTTTTTTTTTTAGATTAGGGCTAATGGGCAATCTCAAAAGAGGTGAATGCCCTTTTAAGGGCAGTAAAAGAGCTAAATGCCCTTTTCAGGGCAATGAGTAGATTCGTTTTTTTTAGTTAGGATTTTTTATTTTGTGGGTTTGGGGGGTGGGGGTTTGTAATGTTAGGGGGGTGTTTGTTTTTATTTTGTAGCAAAAGATCTGATTTCTTTATGGCAATGCCCTACAAAAGGCCCTTTTATGGGCTATTAGCAGTTTATTATAGATTAGGGTTCTTTTATTTTGGGGTGAGTTTTTTTTTTTTAAACAGGGTATTAGAATAGGAATATTTTTTATTATTTTGGATAATTTGTTTGTTATTTTGTGTATTTTTTTTTTCTTTTTGTGTTTTTTTTAGAATAGACATTTTTTTATTTTTAATAGCAAGTTAAAGAGCTGAATGCCATTTTAAAGGCAATGCCCATACAAATGCCCTTTTCAGGGCAATGAGTAGATTAGGTTTAACTTTATTTTTATTTTGTGGGTTTGGGGGGTGGGGGTTTGTATATAGTTAGGGGGTGTTTGTTTTTCTTTTTTTAGCAAAACAGCTGATTTGCCCTACAAAATGCCCTTTTAAGGGTCCTTGGTAGTTTATTATAGATTAGGTTTTTTATTTTGGGGTGTTTTTTTTTTTTTTAAACAGGGTATTAGAATAGGAATAATGTTTATTATTTTGGACAATTTCTTTTGTTATTTTTTGTAACAGCAGTTTTTTTTAATTTTTTTGTAATTTTAGTGTTATATAAGTGCTTTTTTATTTTTGTAATGTTAGTTTTTTTTGTAATGTTAGGTTTTAGTGTAAGGCAGCTTAGGTTTTACTTTTATTTCACAGGTAAGTTTGTATTTATTTTAACTAGGTAGTTAGTAAATAGTTAATAACTATTTACTAACTAGTCTACCTAGTTAAAATAAATACAAATTTACCTGTAAAATAAAAATAAAACCTAAGCTAGCTACAATATAAATATTAGTTATATTGTAGCTAGCTTATGTTTTATTTTTATTTCACAGGTAAGTTTGTATTTAGTTTTAAATATGTATTATTATTATTATTATTATTATTATTATCAGGTATTTGTAGAGCGCCAACAGATTCCGCAGCGCTAATTTAGTATGTATGTATGATTTAGTTAATAATTGTAACTTTAATTTAGGTCTATTTTAATTATGTTAAAGTTAGGGGTGTTAGTTTAGGGTTAGGTTTAGGGGTTTATATAGTTTTATTTAGGTTGTTGCGATGTGGGGGCTGGCGGTTTAGGGGTTAATAGGTTTAGGTAGTGTTGGCGATGTGGGGGAGGGTGCGGTTTAGGGATTAATAGGTTTAGTTAGTGTTGGCGATGTCGAGGAACGGCGGTTTAGGGGTTAATAATTTATTTAATTATTTAGTTAGTGTTGGCGATGTTTAGGAATGGTGGTTTAGGGGTTAATAGGTTTAGGAAGTGTTGGCGATGTAGGGGTGTGTGGTTTAGGGGTTAATAGGTTTAGTTAGTGTCAGCGATTTCAGGGAACTGCAGTTTAGGGGTTAGTAGGTTTAGTTAGTGTTGGCGATTGTGGGGGGGGGCAGCAGTTTAGGGGTTAATAGCTTTATTTAGTGGCGGCGGTTTTACATAATTTTGCTTCGGCAATCGCCGGCACATTAGTTACGTTAAATTTTTTGTTTTTTCGGATCCATTCTTTCATATGCATTATTCTATAACTTCAGAATAGAATAATGCATATGAAATAAGAATGGATCCGAGAAAACAAACAGATTCAAAACCGATGTAACGTAACTAATTTGCCGAAACAATTCTTTTTTTAAATTTAACTAAACTAATTTGCCGAATTGAAAACTAAACTAAATGATTTTCTATATATGAAAGTCTATATAATACTACGTTTAATGGAAGCAAAAACAAATAGAACCAGGAAGTGATAGTACATTGTATTGTCGCCGCCACTAAAAATTTTGGGGCCCCTTACTTAACCTTTGATCAGCCCCCCCCCCCTTTGACATGTGCAGTTTTTGACCAAGTGACTAAAACGTATATGCATTTTATTCTTAAGTGTAGTCAAACTTGGAAATGTTGTAATGGTAGTAACACACAAACACAGAAACACACAGACACACTCATACACTGAAACACACACTCACACATAAGGATTCACATATAGACATTCTAGCAGACACGCAAAGAAACACACAAACACACTCAGAAACAGACACCCAAACAGACACTCAGCACGTGTTTACAATTTACCTGACAAGTAATGAGACAGACTACAATTTTGTCAAAAAAAGGAGATTTACAAGACAAAATATGGAGTTCTGATTATCTTTTTTTCAAGGAAAATGCCAATTATATAATGGCAACAGCATGCAGTGAACCCTGAACTGCCTAAACAATAATTTAAAAAGTTAAGTGGTGGATTGGTGATGTCTGGAAATGTCTCATTAGTCTTAAAGTCTGTAGAAAGATGTGAATAATCAGTAGTAAGGTCAAAATGTCCTAAAAAGGAACAGACAAGGGACACACACAAACAAACTCAAACACAAACTTGCACATACAGCCAAGGAAACACCCACAGAGACAGCCTCAGAAAACACAAAAAGTCATACACACTCACAGACACCCACAGAAAACACACAAAGACATACACACACACAGAGAGTCATCCACAGAAAACACACAAAGACATACATACACACACACCCTCACTGAGACATTCACAGAAAACACACAAAGACATACTTACACACACCCTCACAAAGACACCCACAGAAAATTCACAAAGACATACTCATATCCTCACAGACACCCCCCAGATAACACACAGACATATGCACAAACCCTCACAGAGACACCCACAGAAAACACATATGCACCCCCCCTCACAGAAAACACACAGACATATGAACACACCCTCACAGAGACATCCACACAAAACGCACACACCCTCACAGAGAGACCCACAGAAAAAATACATACACACTCATAGAGACATCAAGAAAAACACAAAGACATAAACACAGACACCAAGAGAATCACTCACAGGAGGTAAAATTTCTGCACATTGCCATCCCCTAAATCAAAAGTGTGTGACATGCATGATAAAAAAAATAGCAGAAATTAAGAGATCACTTTTTAAAGAATCATATTTGTAAATGTCCAAACAAAAATACTTCTGTGAATTCAAAATTGTACATTTAATGATCTGTCAGAATGGGTAGATGAAGAAAAGTACTTTTGAAAGGTTGACATATGTTTGTTGTTTTTTCCCCTATTTTCCCTAACCAAGAGCACCACTTCAAATCTGGTGTACAAATGTTTCCATCTGTCAGCTGTACTTATGGATTTTGAAAATGCTGTACTCTATATGGTCCTGGTGGAACCATAAGCTGTTGTACTCAGTCGCATACCATTAGATCTGGTTAAATGCAGGATTTAGTCTTGTTTATATGCATTTCAAAATTAAGTCAGCTATAGTGTAAACTGAACAGTGTTAAGTTAACCTCTCTCATTTCAAACACTGAGCAATCTTATCCTGAGAGTATAACATTTTATGTAGATGTAAAAATCTTAGATAAAATGCCTCCTGGCATCTGGAAAGTCCTTGCATAAAGGGGTAGTAAACTTGAATATAATTAAAATATATATAAATAAAAAAAAAAATCATATCTGACAAAAGGGCACCTACCATTTGTGTATTGAGGAGGAAACATTTCTGCATGGTTTTAAATATAGAATTTATACAACATTGTCAAATAATCATAAATACACTGCTGCATATTGCTAAAACATGTGTTTTTATGGACCCCTGGCCCCACCATACAACTACTACACTGAAGTTACAATACAAAATTGCACAAAGAAATAAAAAACATTTACTAAGTAAGTCCTACCTCCTCTGCAAATGAAAGTGATCTGCCATCTGACTCAGGCACACACTGCACAAACTGAAGTGTCATGTCTGTCTCACACTGTGCATAGTGGTTTAGTGCACACTCAGAAATCCTCTCAAATGCTAATACTTTACTCCATGTAATAACATTTTCCATGCTCAATAGCACTCTGCTGTAGCACCCTCTGGTGACTGCCAAAATGTAAAAAAAATATATATATATATTTTTAAATAATAGTTGTACTTGCCTCATGGGGCCCCCTGGCTCAGTGGGCCCCTAATAGGAGTCACCCCTTTCACCCCCTGATGGCGGCCCTGTGTGTAATCTGCTAATGACAACTAAAAATTATTACTTGTTCAGTAGAACAGAACGCCTATTATATGTTGTAAACCACATACTAGAGCTTTTAAGGGGACTATCTAGATTCTAAGGAACCAGAATAGTTAAAGGGACATTAAACCCAATTTTTTTATCTTCAATGATTTAGATAGAGAATGCAATTTTAAACAACATTCCAATTTACTTCTATTATCTAATTTGCTTTATTCTTTAGATATACTTTGCTGAAGAAATAACAATACACATGGGTGAGCCAATCACATGAGGCATCTATGTGCAGCCACCAATCAGCAGCTACTAAGCCTATCTGTATATGCTTTTCAGCAAAGGATATCAAGTGAATGAGGCAAATTAAATAATAGAAGTAAATTATAAAGTTGATTAAAAATGCATGCTCTTTCTAAATCATGAAAGAAAAAATGTAGGTTTCATGACCCTTTAATAAATCACTTAGTGATATCCATCATAGTAAGTCTGGCTGGGTGATCAATCTGACTTCACAATTTGTTGAAAGACAATTAGTTAGACATGAACTAGATAATCAGCAAACTACAAACAGTTAAATAGAAATACAGTTCCTCAATTAAGTATTAAGAATTGAATAAAAAATAAGGCTACGGAGCCTGTAACATCTAGCAGTTTAATAATTACACATTACACACTAATTAAACATCGCACTTACAGTATAAGACCAAATAGTTGTCAGCTCAAGGAGTGCCAGAACTTTCAGACTCGTAAGGATCATCCTAAATAGGCAGTCTCATTGGCAGAAAGCAGTTCTTATGGTTGTATATAGTAGATGTACTAACAATAGGTAATCAATCTGACAAAGCTTAAAAGCTCTTGTTACAGACCTTGCTGTGATGGAGCCGAGTTAAGTGTCTGCTTAAATAGCTTCATCCTCAAGCGTGACCTCGGCACGTACAGGACCAGGACGAGAAGGATACAACAGATGAAATCAACTAAGAAGCCTTGAAACATGAACATTGGCGACAGGTTCCCAAGAACTATCCTCAGGACCATATCCCTTTCACTTAATCAGATACTGAAAACACCCACAATGGATGCGAGAGTCTAGGATCTCATCAACTTCTATAAATTCTTAATCTGAGAGACATGAAAAACTGGATAAATCCTATAAATTGCAGGAAGATCAAGCTCCACAGGATTAACAATCTTAGAAATGTGAGAAGGACCTATAAAATGTGGATCTAACTTCCTGGAAATCAGGACAACTTCAAATTTAATGTTGGTAACCACACTGACCCCTACAGGCATAAGAAGGAACAGGAGAGTGTGATTTTTCTGCAAAACATTTCTGCTTTTGTTAAGCCCTAAACACTGTATCATGGAGAAATCAAGAGTTCTTAAATAGGAAAGCCAAATGCTGATTTAAATCAGGAACAGAAGAAGAAGCAGGAAGATGTGGATAAACAGCAGAACGAAAACCATAATTGGCTAAGATATTAGTCTGAGGATGATATCCAGATTATAAAGACCTCAAAATGTATAGACTGGACTAAAAATACTCTAGATAGGTTTGTATAGGTTCTGATGGCACTACTATAATCTTTGTAGAAACAGGGACTCTGCCTCTTTAAATCTATATAGAGCCTTCATTTAATTTGTATTGTGGCATAAAGGTGCTATGTATCAAATTACTGGTAAATACTTATTGAGTTTACAAAATGAAAAAAGGATACTGGTTAAGCACTCAGATAGTCCCTTTAATAAATTGTGTGTGGTATAAAATAAAAAACAATACTTTATTTTACTTTATTAAAATTGAGTGCTTAACCAGTATCCTTTTTTCAGTTCTGTAAACTGAATAAGTACCGGTAATTACCAGATATAACTTCCTTATAATGAATAAAGTAGCTGTCACACCAGCAGAAGGTAAACCAGCAACAGGAATAAAATGGGCCATCTTAGTAAAACGTTCAACTACCACCATAATGTGATGAAAACCATTAGACAACGGTATATCCACAATAAAATCCATGGAGACAAGGCCAAGGAGAGTCATGGTCAGGCAGAGGATGCAGAGGTCCAACCAAACCAGGATCCCCGGCAGCTGGCAAATCATAATAAGGCTTGAGAACTTCCAAACAAACTGAATCAGGAATAAAAATGCAGGCTTTAATCTTGCCCAACAAAGAATGATGTAATACAAAAAAAGGGGCTTTCGGAAAATAGTCTCTGTTTGTGGCCCAACATCTAGAGAGGCATCAACTTTCATATTAGTTGAATTAAGACAAAAAGTAATAAGAAAGTAAAACCTGGAGAAAAATAAAGCCCATCTAGCTTGTCGAGGATGAAGACGTTTGGCAGCCCTGAGGCACTCCATATTGCGATGATCAGTAAATAGAGTAATAGGCTGCACAACTCCCTCCAATAAATGTCTACACTCTTCCACACACTTGATGATCAATAGTTCACTATCCTCAACATCATAATTCTCCTTAGCTGGAGTTAGACAACATGAATAAAAGGAGACTGGATGCATCTGACCTTTCAATCCTCACGCTGCGAGAGGCATCCAGTTCATTAGCAAACATTAGCTCTGCTAGCTAAAAATGGGATCACGTAAAGGATCAAATAAATAAGGATATTGGAGTTATTTCAGGAGGTGGTAGGCCTGAACTGTGAATTAGATTTTCCCTACAGCAATTGAATAGTTAAAGACAGAGTTAATTTACATTTTTTTGTATTCTGGCTTTTAGTATTGCAATTTAGATGATAATTAGATTGTTTTGCATAGGTGAGCAATTAGTAGGGGCCCGCCCTATCCTTCTGGTTTTTTTTTTAAATGACTACATTACCTCTGCTAGCTAAAAAAAGAGATCAAGTCTAAAAAAGGATCAAATATTGGAGTCAACACAGTAGATTTGCATAATCAACAAATGCAAGATAACAAGACAATGCAATAGCACTTCAAATGAGTAGTAGATTTTTTTTCTGACAATTTTAAAAGTTATGTCTTTCCACTCCCCCTGTACCATGTGACAGCCATCAGCCAATCACAAATGCATACACGTACCATGTGACAGCCATCAGCCATTCACAAATGCATACACACTTATTCTTGCACATGCTCAGTAGGAGCTGGTGACTCAAAAAGTTTAATTATAAAAAGACTGTGCACATTTAGTTAATAGAAGTAAATTGGAAAGTTGTATAAAATGGCATAATCTATCTGAATAATTAAAGTTTAATTTTGATTGAGTGTCCCTTTAAGGAGGTATATACCATTTCTCTTTTAAATTGTTGTTTACCTGAATTATTTGTTACTTTTCAGATAGAGTCTATTTTGAATGCACTTTTCCATACATATATGTATTGTTTTTATACAGGTGATAGGCCTGAACTGTGAATTAGATTTTCACTACAGCAATTGAATAGTTAAAGATAGAGTTAATTTACATTATTTTGTATTCTGCCTTTTAGTATTGCAATTAGATAATAATACGATTGTTTTGCATAGGTGAGCAATTAGAAGGGACCCACACTATCCTTCTGGGGGCCCATTTATCAAAGGGCTTGCGGACCTGATCCGACACTGCGGATCAGGTCCGCAAGACCTCGCTAAATGCAGAGAGCAATACGCTCTCCGCATTTAACATTGCACTAGCAGCTCACAAGAGCTGCTGGTGCAACGCCGCCCCCTGCTGACTCGCGGCCAATCGGCCGCCAGCAGGGAGCTGTCAATCAACCCATCGTATTCGATCGGGTTGATTTCCGGCGATTCCTGTCCGCCTGCTCAGAGCAGGCGGACAGGGTTATGAAGCAGCTTCATAACTTGTGTTTCTGGCGAGTCTGAAGACTCGCCAGAAACACGGCCCTTCAAGCTCCATACGGAGCTTGATAAATGGGCCTGTATGACTCTACATTAGCTCTGCTAGCTAAAAAAGGATCAAGTTTAAAAAAGGATCAAATAAATAAGGATATTGGAGTTATTTCATGAGTTATTCAGTCAGTAAAGAAAATGTTTTAATTTAATTATTGTAAAAGTGTTGTTAAGTTTTAAACGTCTCAGATATAGCGTAATGGGAGTTTTCCACTTTTTTATTGTGCTTTTTTATTTGTGCTACTTTTCCTGTTTGCAAGCAGTGTTCCCTCTAAGGGAAGAAATAGCTAACCTTAAAGGGATGTATGTAGATGTATTTTTTAAAGTTTCATTAGTTTAAATATTGACAAAATAAGTGTAAAGTTTTAGTGTCTATAAAACAGTGGGAGCTGCCAGGTTACCTTCCTTCTCTTCTTTGGCCATTTAGGAACAGGTATAAATAGTTCACTAGAGTGTGCAGACAATGGCTGTGTGGAATATAACAGTGTTCTACACTTCCATTTCTAACAGGAACTGAAAAGCTCACAATTTCAGAATGGAATTCCAGGAAAAGGGGACAAAATAAATAATTAAAATATATTGCAGACTTGTTTTTATATATATGATTTATCATTTTATATTACCATCTCAAAGTGTTTAATGTCCCTTTAAAGCTAAGATAAGCTACGTATCTGATACCTCTAAAAAGCTGCCTCAGAAAGAAGAACCTCTACCACAGAGACCAACAGGGAAAGGCAGATGGATTACTGTAGGCTCTGGAAGAGTTAGACAGTAGACCAGAAGCATTGCTCTCAACCTCTGCCATTGCAAAACTCCTATGCTGCTCTTGCTCAACACACCTGTAATGAGGAGATTGTTGTTTCTGAGCCCTCTGAAGTTATAACAGGTAAGTCAAATCTATTGAGGTAGTAATTTGCCATAGAACAAGGTACTGAGCTTTTGTTCGTTCCTGGTATAGCGCTTCACTCTTTGTATGCATTTGTATTATGACCATGTGAAGGTTTTCCTAAGGGTGATGGGGGAAACCAGATGTGGACTCCTTGACCAGTGTGCTTAGAGGAATATGGCTACACCTCACTGACGAGGCCCACCGAAGGCCAAAACGATAGTCTGGGGTTGTAATATTCCTTGTTCAGAGGAGAATTGCCTGGTATTTCGGGGCTGGACTGACTTTACTCAGCAGGATTCGACTGATATACTTCAGGAAAGTTTTCCTCTGTGAAAAGCACAACTGGGCTAAAAGAGGCTGCTCTTAGGTGGTAACTCGCCATAGAACAAGATCCGTCTTGATAAAGCCTATTGGCGAAACGCGTAGACGTTCTCTACACTAGAAAGAACTGGACATCCACTAAACCTACCCCGCTTTGAAAGGAGCAGAGGGAAAGAAAGTTTAAAACAAACGGCCGTTTGTAATCCAAGTCCGAGTTCTCACACACACGCTGAAGGCGTGCACAGCAAATACCTGTTTCAGGAGGCTGCCCGGGAAACACAGAACCCAAACTACAGGGGTAAAAGTTACTTCAAGCCAGCAGAGTAAAAGAAACCCATACACGCAGGAGCGTGGTCTAGGTTTCGATATCAGCGATACTTGCTTCATATAAGGAAGAAAGGCAGAAAACATATACCGGTAAGAAACACCTTGATTCCATCAGTCACAGATGTGTCAGAAGACCCGGTAAGCCCATCCTTATACATATACCGAACTATCCCAATTACAGCTAAGTCTACAAGTTATAATAAATACCAAGAGACATTGCAAATACAAGTGAATTACATTATTACAACTTATTGACTTATGAAGATAGACAATGTTACTTTTTGATCGAAAATAGCAACACCGAGAAATAAGCCACTAAAACTGCGGTAACAAATTATTAAGGTGGAATAAGAAAAATAAAGTTTGAAAGGTGGAATTACTTAGAAAGATCACCAGAGCGCTCATTATAGAATTGTTTTATCGCACATTGCTTATTTTAAATTCAGGGAGACGTCCCAAATTATATATTTTTGTATTTTTATTTTTATTTATGTTTTTATGTTTTAAATAAATGTACTTTTGTTAAATTGTATAGAAGTCTCCAGACTATCTTATTTAGCTTACAGCGCTCCTAAACTCTATATTGTTTTGTCATTTGGTAACTCGCCATAGAACAAGCTACTGAGCTGTTGTTCATTCCTGGTAGAGCACTTCTCTCTTTTGTATGTATGTATGTATGTGTATATATATAAGTAAATTGGAGCCCTTTGCACTCGGGTAGATGAAAACGTTTAAAATCATATTTATGCAATATTCATATTTAATAAAGTGTTTAACTATGTATTCACTGTAAATATTTCACATTCCAATGTTCTTCACATAAGGAAATATGTTCCAAGTATTTTAAAATAGATATTCCTATATATCTGTATATATCTATACTTATATATAATCATATATATAGGTATAGATAACATAATTTATGTAAGAACTTAGCTGATAAATTCATTTCTTTCATAGTGGCAAGAGTCCATGAGCTAGTGATGTGTAGGAACGTATATCCCATACATCACTAGCTCATGGACTCTTGACACTTACATGAAAGAAATATATTTTACCAAAAAACATCATATATATATATATATATATATATATATATATATATAATCCCTCATGTAGTGAATCCAGCCTCCTGGGTGCTAACATGCAATAAATATTTCCAATGAAAGAAAGCACTCACAGGACTTCTTGGTAGTGGGTTAACCAAAAGGCAAGTTAACTCTTTATTGACGTTTCAAGGTTCAAACTGGAGGAAGGGGTCAGTTTGAACCTCGAAACGTCAATAAAGAGTTAAGTTGCCTTTTGGTTAACCCACTACCAAGAAGTCCTGTGAGTGCTTTCTTTAATTGGAAATATATATATATATATATATATATATATATATATATATATATATATATATATATATATAAACACAATAAACTCCCTACACTACTTAAACCCCTAACTGCCAATACCCCACTGCAAACTACTCATACACTACTTAACCCCCGATCTGCATACTGAGACCTCCACCAAACAGAAAAGCACTGATTCTAATACTACATCAGATCACTAATGAATTGCAGGCTTAACAACTTATACTTTTCTTTTTGCTTTATGTATTAAACCTCTTGCTGCACAGGGTAAATAATATTATGATATTTACCAGGCAAGTTCCAAAGAATAAATATTTGCTCTATATTCAAATGATATTCTTATTTCTCTCACCAAACCAAACATTTCATTGCTTAAACTGTATTACTTACTTACGCCTAGATTTATAGTTATGCGGTAGCCGTCAAAAGCAGTGTTAAGGACTCCTAATGCTGCTTTTTACCGCCCACTGGTAGAGTGACTTAGAGTCAGTCAGGAAAGGGTCTAACGCTCACTTTCCAGCCGCGACTTTTCCATACCGCAGATCCCCTTACGCCAATTGCGTATCCTATCTTTTCAATGGGATCTTCCTAACACCGGTATTTAGAGTCTTGGCTGAAGTGAGCGTTAGAACTCTAACGACAAAACTCCAGCCGCAGAAAAAAGTCAGGAGTTAAGAGCTTTATGGGCTAACGCCGGTTTATAAAGCTCTTAACTACTGTGCTCTAAAGTACACTAACACCTATAAACTACCTATGTACCCCTAAACCGAGGCCCCCCCACATTGCTGCCACTCTAATAAAATTTTTTTAACCCTTAATCTGCCGACCGGACACCACCGCCACCTACATTATCCCTATGTACCCCTAATCTGCTGCCCCTAACACCGCCGACACCTGCATAATATTTATCAACCCCTAATCTGCCCCCCAACCTTACCTACACTTATTAACCCCTAATCTGCCGACCGGACCTCACCACCACTATAATAAATGTATTAACCCCTAAACCGCCTCACTCCCGCCTCGCAAACCCTATAATAAATTTTATTAACCCCTAATCTGCCCTCAGTAACATCGCCGACACCTAACTTCAATTATTAACCCCTAATCTGCCGACCGGACCTCACCGCTACTATAATAAATGTATTAACCCCTAAAGCTAAGTCTAACCCTAACCCTAACACCCCCCTAAGTTAAATATAATTTAAATCTAACAAAATAAATTATTTCTTATTAAATAAATTAATCCTATTTAAAGCTAAATACTTACCTGTAAAATAAACCCTAATATAGCTACAATATAACGAATAATTATATTGTAGCTATTTTAGGATTTATATTTATTTTACAGGCAACTTTGTATTTATTTTAACTACAGGGAGTGCAGAATTATTAGGCAAGTTGTATTTTTGAGGATTAATTTTATTATTGAACAACAACCATGTTCTCAATGAACCCAAAAAACTCATTAATATCAAAGCTGAATAGTTTTGGAAGTAGTTTTTAGTTTGTTTTTAGTTATAGCTATTTTAGGGGTGATATCTGTGTGTGCAGGTGACTATTACTGTGCATAATTATTAGGCAACTTAACAAAAAACAAATATATACCCATATCAATTATTTATTTTTACCAGTGAAACCAATATAACATCTCAACATTCACAAATATACATTTCTGACATTCAAAAACAATACAAAAACAAATCAGTGACCAATATAGCCACCTTTCTTTGCAAGGACACTCAAAAGCCTGCCATCCATGGATTCTGTCAGTGTTTTGGTCTGTTCACCATCAACATTGCGTGCAGCAGCAACCACAGCCTCCCAGACACTGTTCAGAGAGGTGTACTGTTTTCCCTCCTTGTAAATCTCACATTTGATGATGGACCACAGGTTCTCAATGGGGTTCAGATCAGGTGAACAAGGAGGCCATGTCATTAGATTTTCTTCTTTTATACCCTTTCTTGCCAGCCACGCTGTGGAGTACTTGGACGCGTGTGATGGAGCATTGTCCTGCATGAAAATCATGTTTTTCTTGAAGGATGCAGACTTCTTCCTGTACCACTGCTTGAAGAAGGTGTCTTCCAGAAACTGGCAGTAGGACTGGGAGTTGAGCTTGACTCCATCCTCAACCCGAAAAGGCCCCACAAGCTCATCTTTGATGATACCAGCCCAAACCAGTACTCCACCTCCACCTTGCTGGCGTCTGAGTCGAACTGGAGCTCTCTGCCCTTTACCAATCCAGCCACGGGCCCATCTATCTGGCCCATCAAGACTCACTCTCATTTCATCAGTCCATAAAACCTTAGAAAAATCAGTCTTGAGATATTTCTTGGCCCAGTCTTGACGTTTCAGCTTGTGTGTCTTGTTCAGTGGTGGTCGTCTTTCAGCCTTTCTTACCTTGGCCATGTCTCTGAGTATTGCACACCTTGTGCTTTTGGGCACTCCAGTGATGTTGCAGCTCTGAAATATGGCCAAACTGGTGGCAAGTCGCATCTTGGCAGCTGCACGCTTGACTTTTCTCAGTTCATGGGCAGTTATTTTGTGCCTTGGTTTTTCCACACGCTTCTTGCGACCCTGTTGACTATTTTGAATGAAACGCTTGATTGTTTGATGATCACGCTTCAGAAGCTTTGCAATTTTAAGAGTGCTGCATCCCTCTGCAAGATATCTCACTATTTTTGACTTTTCTGAGCCTGTCAAGTCCTTCTTTTGACCCATTTTGCCAAAGGAAAGGAAGTTGCCTAACAATTATGCACACCTGATATAGGGTGTTGATGTCATTAGACCACACGCCTTCTCATTACAGAGATGCACATCACCTAATATGCTTAATTGGTAGTAGGCTTTCGAGCCTATACAGCTTGGAGTAAGACAACATGCATAAAGAGGATGATGTGGTCAAAATACTCATTTGCCTAATAATTCTGCACTCCCTGTAGGTACAATAGCTATTAAATAGTTATTAACTATTTAATAGCTACCTACTTAAAATAATTACAAAATTACCTGTAAAATAAATCCTAACCTAAGTTACAATTAAACCTAATACTACACTATTAATAAATTAATTAAATAAACTATATACAATTACCTACAATTAAATCAACTAAACTAAATTACAAAAACAAACAAACACTAAATTACAACCCCCCCCCACTAAATTACAAAAAATAAAAAAGATTACAAGAATTTTAAACTAATTAAACTTTTTTAAACTAATTTTAAACTAATTAAAGGTAGGAAAAATCTGATTGGCTGATTGAATCAGCCAATCAGATTGAAGTTCAATCCGATTGGCTGATTGGATCCGCCAATCAGATTGAGCTTGCATTCTATTGGCTGATCGGAACAGCCAATAGAATGTGAGCTCAATCTGATTGGCTGATTGGATCAGCCAATCGGATTGTCGGATTGAACTTGAATCTGATTGGCTGATTCAATCATCCAATCAGATTTTTCCTACCTTAATTCCGATTGGCTGATAGAATTGGAATTCGAGGGACGCCATCTTGGATGACGTCATTTAAAGGAACCTTCATTCGTCGTTAGTCAGTCGGTGAGGAAGGATGGCTCCGCGTCGGCTGCTTCAAGATGGACCCGCTCCGCTCCGGATGGAAGAAGATAGAAGATGCCACCTGGATGAAGACTTTGGACCCTCTGGAGGACCTCTTCTTGCTGGGTAGGATGAAGACTTTGGACCCTCTGGAGGACCTCTTCTTGCCGGATAGGATGAAGACTTCGGACCCTCTTCTGGACGGATCGGTGATACCCGGCTGGGTGAATACAAGGTAGGGAGATCTTCAGGGGCCTAGTGTTAGGTTTTTTAAGGGGGGTTTGGGTTTGGGTGGGTTAGATTAGGGGTATGTGGGTGGTGGGTTGTAATGTTGGGGGGGTATTGTATGGTTTTTTTTCAGGCAAAAGAGCTGATTTCTTTGGGGCATGCCCCGCAAAAGGCCCTTTTAAGGGCTGGTAAGGTAATAGAGCTGTTAACTTTTTATTTTAGAATAGGGTAGGGCATTTTTTTTATTTTGGGGGGCTTTGTTATTTTTTTACGGGGCTTAGAGTAGGTGTAATTAGTTTAAAATTCTTGTAATCTTTTTTTATTTTTTGTAATTTATTGTTTTTTTTTTTTTGTGATTTAGTGTTTGTTTTTTTTGTAATTTAGTTTAGTTGATTTAATTGTAGGTAATTGTAGGTAGTTTAATTAATTTATTGATAGTGTAGTGTTAGGTTTAATTGTAACTTAGGTTAGGATTTATTTTACAGGTAATTTTGTAATTATTTTAAGTAGGTAGCTATTAAATAGTTAATAACTATTTAATAGCTATTGTACCTAGTTAAAATAAATACAAAGTTGCCTGTAAAATAAATATAAATCCTAAAATAGCTACAATATAATTATTCGTTATATTGTAGCTATATTAGGGTTTATTTTACAGGTAAGTATTTAGCTTTAAATAGGATTAATTTATTTAATAAGAAATAATTTATTTTGTTAGATTTAAATTATATTTAACTTAGGGGGGTGTTAGGGTTAGGGTTAGACTTAGCTTTAGGGGTTAATACATTTATTATAGTAGCGGTGAGGTCCGGTCGGCAGATTAGGGGTTAATACTTGAAGTTAGGTGTCGGCGATGTTAGTGAGGGCAGATTAGGGGTTAATAAAATTTATTATAGAGTTTGCGAGGCGAGAGTGAGGTGGTTTAGGGGTTAATACATTTATTATAGTGGCGGCGAGGTCCGGTTGGAAGATTTGGGAGTTAATAAGTGTAGGTAGGTAGCGGCAATGTTGGGGGGGGCAGATTAGGGGTTAATAAATATAATATAGGGGTCAGCGGTGTTAGGGGCAGCAGATTAGGGGTACATAAGTATAATGTAGGTGGCGGCGGTGTACGGAGCGGCAGATTAGGGGTTAATAATAAAATTCAGGGGTCAGCGATAGCGGGGGCGGCAGATTAGAGGTTAATAAGTGTAAGATTAGGGGTGTTTAGACTCGGGGTACATGTTAGGGTGGTAGGATCAGACTTATAGAGTGTTTCCCCATAAGAAACAATGGGGCTGCGTTAGGAGCTGAACGCTGCTTTTTTGCAGTTGTTAGTTTTTTTTTCAGCTCAAACTGCCCCATTGTTTCCTATGGGGGAATCGTGCATGAGCACGTTTTTCAAGCTGGCCGCTACCGTAAGCAACGCTGGTATTTAGAGTTGAAGTGGCGGTAAATATGCCTCTACGCTCCCTTTTTGGAGCCTAACGCAGCCCTTCAGAGAACTCTAAATACCAGCGTTATTTAAAAGGTGCAAGGAAAAAAAAACATGAGTAGCTAACGCACCCCTTTGGCCGCAAAACTCTAAATCTAGGTGTTACTGAATATATTCTTTTTTTTGTATTGATTTTTTTCTCAATTAAAGGCAATATCAACTGAAAAAAAGAATATTCAATACAGCCTTAAAGTAATCAAAGAAAATGTTGTACATTGATATCTCCAAAAAATAAAATGAATAATTTATAATATTTTCATTAAATCAAATACAATATATATTTTTTTCAAATATGTATTAGCCTTTCCCAGTTGTTCTATTAACCATCAACAGGTTGCTTGATGACGGAATAACGGGATTGGGAACAGAAGTAACTAAAAAAAAAGTATATTGTCTGTAAAAGGAGGGATGACCTATCTACATAATGAGTGGGTTCCCTTAAGAAAAAAAGGAGAAAAACATTTATAAAAATATGAAAAAAAAATAACATTTAGAAAATTTAAGGGATTTAGAAAATGTGGGGGTTCCCAGGGAGGAGAAGAGAAAAAACAAACAAACAAAAATGCATTACCTTTTCTAGCCCATAAAGTAGTCATTTTTAAATGTGAATACATTAACCTTCCTCTCCCAGTCCACAAAATTCAGTTACTAAATATTGACTTTAGGTGTGCTAAATACTGCATAACTAATTTGAATGTCAACACAGCAAATTCAGTTAACCCAATTTATAAAACAAATTGCCTATCCGTTTCAAAGTAGGCTCTTAGTCCATCACAGTAACAGGTGAAATGTGTTAATAAACAAGTTCTCTTTGCAAACTATCTTCACTAGAATTTAAAGCATGAAAATAACAAATTGCCACTATTCATATCTAATTCCCAAACCTCTAAATTTCTGATTTTTCTTTTCATTGTTGAGCAAAATGCCCTGATTTTCTTTGGGTGGCACTGTTTGCGTGTTTGCTATCCAACAAATTTAAGAACCTCCAGTTGCTCAAAAATATTATGGACCTTTGTTACATTTATTTCACAGGATCCAACAAATTACAAGCAACTATTGGGCTTAACAATAGCTCTTAATCTCTCCAGTATATAGAGAAATCATTAAACATCCTTGGAGGGTCTTTTTTTAGCATTATATTGTAATGTAGGTATCTCTCATTCACATCCAGAACTCTGCATAGCTAGATAAACAGCTCTCAAGCTAACATTTGCCTTTCTAAAATGATCTGAGGGATCCCACAGAGCTGACGAGGCTTCTCAGCTAATCTTGCCAGTGTGGACAGCTTTAGATCATCTGGCCCAGAATGTTAATTATGCTGTGGTGTGTACTAGAGACTTCAGAACTCTAATCCTGCAACATGCTATACAATGTAGGGACTCATTTATATCTTTCCTTAACTGGCCACAACAAAGGCCTTATAAACATACACAAGAAACATTTACAGGATTATGTCTCTGGACTGTACTGCAACACAGGATATATATACTAGTTATATATAAAATAGGAAGTTTTAAATCTTTTTTTTTTTTTTTTTTTTAAAAGTCAACACAATGTGCTCATTTAGGCCCATATAAAATATTATTTATGTACAAGTGACTCATTAGGGCATTTGGAAATCTCCCAGCAACACTGACTACACCTGTATGATTGAAAAAAAAGGGCTCTGAATACTTATTTACTGAAGCTACAATATCCTAACTAGTATGCAAGTGGTTCATTCTGTGATGAGATCAGACCTTTTGAGGAAGCTCATTACACAGACAAAATGCTTTATCTTGAGTACTGTCACTAATACAAGTCCTTGACACATAAAACTGTGGTGTTTAGAAGGCTCTCAGTGAAACTCTTCAGTTCCTAAAGGAGGACAAAAAACAGACCAGAAGGAAGTTGTATTGAGTTTCTCTTCAAAGACAGCGCCTCTTACTATATCCTTTTGAAAGGGTTAATCAGGCTGGATGGTAACGGCTGTCAAATCAAATTATTTGGTCTATTTTCCATTAACCCAGGACTCCTTTGTAAATTACAGTCTCTTCTTCATGCTTTGAGCCCTCCATGCACCAGCCACCCACTGAAAGACTTTAGATTCAGGTCACTGTCAGAGGGTCTCACGTTCCCACACTGAGAGACACAAAGACTTGGCACATGAGGTTGACGTACTTCTGGACCACCCAAAAATAGATGAAGTCAGTGGATAAGTAAGACAAATCCGGATCAGAACCTGAGTTTATTTTATTTTTTTCCTTAAAGTTATACGCATTTCTTCAAACGTTGATGTTACTTCTTCCAAATGCCACATTTAGTAATAGCGTTAGAAGTGTAATTTAAAAGACTGATAAAACCTAAATAAAAAAATATATATTTTCATTTTTAAGTTTATAAACTTAAAGGTAAATGTAATTAATAATATAAATATGAAGTACCAGCAATTAAAGGTGTTTGAATTAAAATTTATTTTGAAATGCTGCTGGATTTTACCAGAACTTACATCCCCTCCCTCGCTATTAGGACTAGTTATATAATGGAGTCAATCACAATCATTTAGAAAAAAATTGTGGTTGACACCTATATTTGAAACAGTTTTCTCTCCACTACTGCTTATATCTTCAGTATTTCCTTCACTCACTCCCATGAAACTCACCATTCCATTGTAGCATGTCTTTATCATTACCCTCAGCGCAAAATGTTCCAGCATTATTTTCCACTTCACTAGTAATCACTAAACGAAACTATAGAAAGGATTTTTGCCACTTGCTTTTGCTAATTTCAACTTCGCCATTGTATGGATTGTAAAGGGATATAAAGGCAATGTTCTAATGTGCTAGAGCATTAAATTTTCTATTGCGCTATTACTCTCCAATACTCATATGTTTAACCCCCAAAAAAGGGGTTAAACATATAGCTAAAGTTAGATTCGGCCTGACCGGCCTGACAATCCACTACTGGTCCACAGCTGAACACGGCCACTGAGTTAAACTGATGTAGCATATTCTAGCAGCTGCAAATCACTGTCCATGTTCAACTCATTATTGGCAGTGCATTACTACTCTAGACTGGAGCTAACTTTATTTGTTGAAATAATTTGTGAGTGATAACAACAACACATAGTTATGTTCATGCAATAATTAAAATAATAAAATGTTCATTATGTCTCTGTCAGCCAATGAGAAGTAGGGTCCCGGGACTCAGTTGTACATATCACACACTTTCTGTTAGTTTCAAATGCAACCTAAAAAAATAAAATAAAAATGTGAACGTGTTTTAACTGTTACTCTTTCATATGTATTATAAAACAGTTTTGAGTATCATGTACCATTATTTTTGCAGCCTTTTTTTGTTTAACTTAACCAATATCAGAGTTCATACTTTATAAGTAACATTTTTAAACAAACTCTTCCTTGCAATCATTATTTTGATGTCTGTACTTAAGTTGAGTACAAGTTTCCAAGTTTAAAAGGGTGATTTGAGCTATAGTTTAAACTTTTTATTAAACCAGAAATTAGTACTGCTTATTAACTGAGCATGTGCAAAAACTTGAATAATTTACTGTACCATATTGTATAGAGTTAAAAATATATCTTATGATTTAAAGGGACATTCAACTCCCCATAAAATCCTGGAATACAAGTGGAGGGTAAAAATGTTAGTGCTATGGTGCACTAATATCGCTAGTGCGCAGTCCATAGCTTTCCCATTTTTACTTCCATATTACAAGAGGAAAGTAAAATGGTAGTGCTTGTGCAAAAGCCTTGGGCTTGCTAACATCTGGAGGTTGGATAGCGCAACTGTACTAATTCCCTCATCTAAAATACTTCTATAAGGGTGCACTACAAAACTCATGTCCTGGCTTTTGCCCAAGCAAAGTCGAAGGTGCGCTAATATATTTAAAAATATTTCAATGGATAAGTGGTGAGCTATGTGTAGTGCACAGCACAACACATATTAGCACTAAGAAACGAGGCAATCCTGGAGAGCTGAAGTAAGGTGTTAGGGCTAGAATAAAAGTATAACTAAACAATTGCATAAAATATTAAAATAAAGTATTTCATACACCTATATACATATTAAATGTAATATATATTTATTATTAGTGTTCTAACAGTGATATAAAGGGATATGGTGTATAACAATGCATTAAACCGGAAAAAGGCTCAAATATGTACAGTATATATGGGTGTGTGTATCTATGTATGTGTATGTGTGCAAATGTATATATACACCTTTGAGCTCTTCCCAGATCAACACATTGTTATATACCATATGTATCATATACTACAACCCATTCCCTTATAGCTATATTCCATGTATGCCTAATACAATTCAGTTAAGACTTCTCATTACTTTGATTAAGTACTTTATATATTTTGGAAATTGAAAATTTGCTTAGTTTATATAAATTAATAAATAAATACATCCACAGTACTTATTTCCACACAGTTTTCTTTAATTATATATCAGACATTCTACAACTTCAAAGTGTCTAACTAAGAAATAGGTATAACTATAATTATTATATTATGTCTAGATTTTGTATAATTAGGATCATGTCATTTATGTTTAATGATACTTGGGTTTTTCTTTCCCAATCTGTAAGCCTTCAAAAAAATTTCCCACAGTCAGAGGCTCAATAGCTAAATCAAACAGAAGCGGTGATAAAGAACATCTCTGTCTCATGCCTGTTTGCAAATTAAAATATTAAAATATTTCTCAATGTTTTAATAAGAGGCAGACATGCTTCTGGGAGACTTCTTTGTTTCACCATTTTTTTTAACCAATTATACATAGACATTTAGTAAACCGTCCTTACATTATTATCTGAAGTTTATTTTTAATAATCCCAGTTTGATCTTTATTTATAATTTTATTTTTTTAAAAAGGCATAAGTCGTTTAGCTTATATTTTTGTCAAAATCTTAGTCTGTATTAAATAATAATTTAGGTCTAAAAGATTTTTTAATTGTTGAGTGTTTCCTTGATTTTGGTATAACACTGATAAGCGCAACAGGAAAATATTGTGAGGTTATTATTACACCTTTTAAGGTTACATTAAATAAAGCTGTTAGAAGTGATTTTATCTCTGTATTTAATAATTTACAAAACCCATAAGGCATATCTGGTCTTGTGGCCTTAACTGCACCTGTAACATCCTAAATTATTATTTTTTTTCAATACATCCCTTAAATCTTGATTAATTTCTGGTAAATGTATAAGATACCATACAAGCTCTCTTTTTCTTCCACATTTACTTTTTGTTATTGATATAATCTTTGGTACAAATATACAAAAAAACAATGACGTTTCGGGCGTCAGCCCTTAATCATGTTGCAACATGATTAAGGGCTGACGCCTGATACATTGTTGTTGTTTTTTTCTATTGGAGATGTTTTGAATAAATTTGAAGAATTGGAAATTTCCTGGTGTGCTGCCATTATCTGTTTTGGACTGTATGTTTTGAGAGCTGTAGGTTTTTGAGGGAACAGCCAATAGAAGGCGAGCTCAATCCAAATGGCTGATTGGATCAGCCAATAGGATTGAAGTTCAATCCTATTGGCTGATTGCATCAGCCAATAGGATTTTTTCAGCCTTAATTCCAATTGGCTGATAGAATTCTATCAGCCAATTGTAATCTAAGGGATGCCATCTTGGATGACGTCACTTAAAGGAACCTTCATTCGTCGGGAGTCGTAGTAAGAAGAGGATACTCTGCGCCGGGATGTTTTGAAGATGGACCTGCTCCTCGCCGGATGTATGAAGATAGAAGATACCGTCTGGATGAAGACTTCTGTTCTTCTGGAGGACCACTTCTTCCGGTTTCGTTGAGGACTTCTTGCCGCTTCGTTGAGGACTTCTCCCGGCTTCGTTGACAATGGATGTCGGGTCTTAAAAACTGTAAGTGGATCTTCGGGGGTTAGTGTTAGGTTTTTTAAGGGTTTATTGGGTGGGTTTTAGTTTTAAATTAGGGTTTGGGCTGCAATAGAGCTAAATGCCCTTTTAAGGGCAATGCCCATCCAAATGCCCTTTTCAGGGCAATGGGGAGCTTAGTTTTTTTTAGTTAGGGTTTTATTTGGGGCGTTGGTTGTGTGGGTGGTGGGTTTTATTGCTGGGGGGTTGTTTGTATTTTTTTTTACAGGTAAAAGAGCTGATTTCTTTGGGGCAATGCCCTGCAAAAGGCCCTTTTAAGGGCTATTGGTAGTTTAGTTTAGGCTAGGGTTTTTTTTTATTTTGGGGGGGCTTTTTTATTTTGATAGGGCTATTAGATTAGGTGTAATTAGTTTAAATATCTTGTAATTTGTTTTTTATTTTGTGTAATTTAGTGATTTTTTTGTAATTTAGGTATTTGTATTTCATTTAGTTAATTGTATTTAATTTAGGTAATTTATTTAATTGTAGTGTAAGGTTAGGTGTTAGTGTAAAACAGGTTAGGTTTTATTTTACAGGTAAATTTGTATTTATTTTAGCTAGGTAGTTAGTAAATAGTTAAAATAAATAAAAACTTACATGTAAAATAAAAATAAAACCTAAGCTAGATACAATGTAACTATTAGTTATATTGTAGCTAGCTTAGGGTTTATTTTACAGGTAAGTATTTATTGTTTTTGTTTCTTTTTTAAATATATTTTTATTGAGATATAAGATAGTTAAAATACAAAACTTTTGTCCAGTTACAATAACAGTGAATGTATATAATATATGTACAGAAGGTTGATACAGTATATAGTAAGCCATACAATAAATTGGTAAACCCATTGGTGTGTATGTCTGTAGTGATTACTTTAAAGAGAATATAGAGAATATTCAAGAGAAGATACCTAGTAAAGCTCCCTCTATATATAAGGATCTACCACTATGTATCAGGATAGGGACAAGCATATAGGCATGTCATAGGCGAGTCTGCGAATCAACCAATGAAAGTGGACTGAGCTTAAAAAGATCTCTTTTTTTTGTTTTTGTTAAAGGCTACATTTAGTATGTTATAGTAGATAAAATAGATAAGGAATTAGGGGGATATCAGCAGGCAAGAGCTACTCTGAAGTTAAAAGGGAGGGAGGGGGGCGTGGTCAGGGTTATTATGATGAGGTTTATGAACAGGTGGCATTCTCTTGGAATCCTTATATAGTCCATGAGATGTATGATTTAGAGGAAAATACACACAAAACACAAAAGTTCAGGTGTAGCAAAATATTGGAGTCAAAGATTAATAATAAAAGGCTCTCATGTGGGATGTCAATGCAGCTTCAACCAAAAACCAGCAATAAACAGCTCATCTGAGAGCAAACCTCACCTCCTCAGCAAAGGCACACAGTGTCCGGCTGATAAGTAAAGCGCTCTTCGATTCCGGCAAACCCGGTCGCCAGGAACCATCCGCTACACATACCTCAGTAGAGACCAGTCCCGGGACGTAAGCACGTAGAGCCACACTCCCCTCCTGGGGTCGGTCGATCTTGCAGAGTATCCAATACACAGACGAAAGTGCCCGACTGCTGGGGGGGTGTCAGCTGTAGGTAAGCGATCGCCAATCACCACATCCGGAAAGTGAACGATGCAGGTACAGAGCCTTGAGATCCAATAACGATCTGTCCTGCAGCAGTAGGTGGACCCCTCGTAGCCCACAGAAACAACATCAAGCGAACAAAGGAGCTCAGGGTCACTGTATAGGTTAACCATAAAAACAATCTTTATTAAAACCATTAAAATTTACACACACAGGAGGTAGTGACTGGTCTTACGCGTTTCGGCGAACTGCCGTAATCATAGACCTAAAGAACATTAGTCAATTAGCAATTTAAAAAACATGTAAAACACATTCATTGGTTGAAAGGTGATCAAACACCTGCTATACCTAAACACATGATTTAACCCTTACAGTGGATAAGGACAGAGGTAGATGCACATAAAAATAGCAGAACATGGTACATAATGATGATGATGATCATTATGTACCATGTTCTGCTATTTTTATGTGCATCTACCTCTGTCCTTATCCACTGTAAGGGTTAAATCATGTGTTTAGGTATAGCAGGTGTTTGATCACCTTTCAACCAATGAATGTGTTTTACATGTTTTTTAAATTGCTAATTGACTAACGTTCTTTAGGTCTATGATTACGGCAGTTCGCCGAAACGCGTAAGTCACTACCTCCTGTGTGTGTAAATTTTAATGGTTTTAATAAAGACTGTTTTTATGGTTAACCTATACGGTGATCCTGAGCTCCTTTGTTCGCTTGATGATTTAGAGGACTAACTCACAGAGGAATAGCACAACATAAGCAGCCATGGGTTATAGGGAGTGTACACTACCACAAACTGTTGAGTAGGAGCTAAAACATATTTGCCAATACATTGCCACCAAAGTCATTGTCTAGAAGATGTTAACGGTTAGCACATTTATGAGGTGTGGGCGACATATAGTGCGGTAGCTCTATTTTCTATTTCTTAATAAACATATATGAAAATGACAATGAGTCCATAAGCAAGTAGACGTCACTAGTTCGTGCAATTGACCAATAACCATCTGTACCTATTCAGAAAGGGTTTAATTAACTATATAAGAGGTATTAGGTTGTGGTTAGTATTGGCATCTAAGATTAGGGATATAGTAACCGTATGTAATATACAACCTGTTTGTGACCTTAGTTGTGACTCGGCTGCCAATGAGACAGGTAGACATGTAGCTATGTGGTTTTCTAACCTGGGGAGTCACGCTATGTGGCAATCCTAATTTAAACAGATAGCTTACGGAGATCTAAGCCCTCATAAATAATAGTTAGACATGGTACTCTGGAGAATCACAAATGAAAAAGAAATATTTTGTATACTATACAACAATGGGTCACTAGGTAAATAGGGTCAAATGCTAAGTGTAAAAGTCCTATCTTAATGGCAGTGTCAATATCTACTACGCTATCCCAACCTGCCCGAGAGTCATACATAAGACATAGGGATAAACATATAATGATGACCTAGTTTTAAGTTTGTGACCGGTGTAAATCATGGCCCTAAGAAAAAAGAGTATATCTCTCCCCACCTCAGGTCTCAATTGATGGGTAGCGAGGTTAAGTTAGAGGGAGCATAAAACGATACCAATATATCAGTTAGGTTGTGTTAGTGAATAAAAAGGTGCATGTGTTAATATATCTAAGCTTAAGGGTTGTGTGAGTAGTACTCAATATATCATCAGACGTTTAAAATATCCTCATTAAGTACAGTACTGGATTAAGTCCTATGGTGTTGTGGGTTTAGAAACCCTTATTTTTAAATTTAAATAAGCAGGTGCTGAGAGCAAAAGGGCATTTACATTGAGACCCTCCGAGGCTGCCTGAGAATAATACATGTCACAAGTGAATAGATATTGAACAAAGTCCCAGGTATAAGTTTTAAGGGGTATGAGTTAGAGCCCTGAGGAAAGAGGATACATGTGTGGTGCAAACTATAACATCAAGTGAGTCATAATAAAAGAAAGAAGCATATACACTGATAAATCTCAACTCTTAAAAATCTGGAGGGGCACTAAATATAACACCAGAGAAACTTAACTTCAACATTAGGAACAGTGCTAGTTTAAGTCCAGAAGTATATCGGGATATATAGTTAATGACTCTCAATTCAAGGGAGCAGCTGCTTTAAACAAAAGGGAATGTTGTAGGGGTTGTAGATACAGTCTCTGGCGACCCTAGCTGCAAATTAAAACATTTTAAAATTTAGCCAATACCAGTTCTCCTCAAGTGCTTGCCACAATGATCGAAGAAGAGTTCTCCCCGGAACCAGCAAGTCACAGAGTGTGTAGACCTTGACCTGTTCTCTGTGGGAGAGAGAGTGGTGCTTGCAATCCTGTGACCTACACCCTTCATGAGGTCCTCCATCCGTCCAAGATTAGCTGCGTGCCTCGATGGAGCTACAAGGGCTGACATTGAGCTAACAGTTCCATATGGAGCATAGGCAGACGTGCCTCTGTATAGAGATATTGGAGCGGGTATGTCGGCTTCAAGCCCCGCCCCGATCATCCACTTCGGAGCGAGGTCCTGGGCAACAGCAGCGATGTCCGGGATAAAAACGGGATAGATCTGCAGGGTAGTAAGGACGCCATCATGAGGGTCTGTGTAGGTAGGCCGCACCGCCATTTTAGATAGATCGGCTGAAAGGTAAGTACACAGAGGGGTCTCCTGTGTGCAGGTAACTATAAAGAAAAGTCTCAGGATCGCACTCTAAGATGGTTGTGGTATCTTCCCGGTCTAGAGATATGCAGTTGAGGAGCGAGCTGAAATGGGCATCCATCTGGATCGCAAAAGCAGCAAGTGCGTTCAGAATCTCTCTATCCATCTTAGTTAGTTGCAGGTCCGGGAACTTGTGTCTATTGCAGGCTATAGAGCTGTCATTCACTTCAGTGGACTAAAAGCAATCAACCCAGAGAACCTAAGGGAAAGTCGCGATCGGGAGAGGAGGCCTCTGTCTACTTTCAAAGTTAGGTAAATCCGCTCCTGGTGAATCCAATAAGATGAGCTTGACATCCTTAGTATCAGCTAATAATATAGCAGCTAGATGATGCATTTTCAAGGTTGGATGTCAAGGTATTAAGAAGAAATTCAATAAATTAGCATGAGGAAACCAGGAGCTTCATATTTTGCGTCTTATCATGGCCAAGTCCTAGCCACGCCCCTCCAGTATTTAGTTTTAAATAGGAATTATTTAGTTATTAATATTAGGTTTTATTTAGATTTATTTTAATTATATTTAAGTTAGTGGATGTTAGGGTTAGACTTAGGGTTAGGTTTAGGGGTTAATATAGTTAGTATAGTGGCGGCGACATTGGGGATGGCAGATTAAGGGTTAATAAATGTAGGTAGGTGGAACGATGTTAGGGGCGGCAGATTAAGAGTTAATAATATTTAACTAGTGTTTGTGAGGCGGGAGTGCGGCGGTTTAGGGGTTAATATGTTTATTATAGTGGCGGCGATGTCCGGAGCGGAAGATTAGGGGTTAATAATTTTATTTTAGTGTTTGAAATGCGGGAGGGCCTCAGTTTAGGGGTTAATGGGTGTTAGTGTACTTTTTAACACTTTAGTTATGAGTTTTATGCTACAGCTTTGCAGTGTAAAACTCATAACTACTGACTTTAGAATGTGTTACGAATCTTGCGGGATAGGCTGTACCGCTCACTTTTTGGCCTCCAAAAAAAAGCTTGCAATATCGGCGGTATGGAAGTCCCATTGAAAAAAAAGACTTTACGAAAATTGCGTAAGTTAATTTGTGATACGGCCAAAAAAGTGTGCGGGACAGCTGTACCTACAAGACTCATAATAGCAGCGGTAGTGAAAAAGCAGCGTTATGAGCCTTAATGCTGCTTTTTTACTCATAACGCTAAACTCGTAATCCAGCCGTAAGATAGATCATTATATATAGCTATAGATATATACATATACATATATATATATATATACAGTATATATATATATATATATATATATATATATATATATATATATATATATGAATACCTATCTATAAATACATAGAACATATTCCCCTATGTGCAGGACATTGGAATGTATGTGCAATATTTACAGTAAATACACAGTATGACACTTTATTAAATATGAAAATTACAAAAATATGCTTGTATATGTTTTCCTCTACCTAACTGCAAAAGGCTCCAATGCACTTATACTTATATCTTTATATGTATACATATGTATTTCTGTATTTATATGTGTAAATCAATATATACACTTATTCATAATTAAATACATCTGTATATATTGTATATATATATACACACATATCTATCTTTAGACACATATACAGTATGTATGTTTCTCAATGTTAAAGCCTGTTGCCTGCCGTTTTGTTCCCTAACACCTGAGACCTCAAATCTTTGAGCCCTTATAACTTTAGTGTGCGATTTTTTAATAATTTTATTAGATGGTGTTATTATGAGTGTAACTGTACTTTGTAATGTATTTTTGATGTTTTTTGCGCAAATGATTAGTTTCGTGAAAAAGTTAACCAGAGCTCTGAAGTCGCAGTAATCATTTTAGCATAAATCGCGATTGTGCTCACGTGATCGAGTCTACTTTCAACTCGTGATACCAGTGGAAATCCTGATGAGCGTAAACACCCGCGATAAACCCCTTGTCGTTCGAGCACAAACATTTGCACTCCACTTGTAAACTGGTCCATTGTTACTTGCATTTATGCAATATGTTTAGTCCTTTTCTCCCTCGCATGTTTTGACTGCCATATTAGTTGTTTTATTTTCCATACAATTTAAAAGATAAACAAACTAAGGATCAGAAAGTCCCCATAAAGGTGCACTAGTGCTGGGTATGACACTTCAAATGGAGCCAGTAGATTCAGGCCGCACTCCCAAAAGTAATCCCGGATGGATTCCTAAGTGCAGTAAAAGAAGAGAAGGAGAGGCGCCAACCATAAAACAGTATCGTCAGGACGATCACAGGTAGAGACAGATTCCTCCCCCCAGTAGTAAGGTATACTCACAAGCGGAGCGGCACAAACACAGTGCCTGTAGTAGCAGATCGGGACTATTCGGGGTCGTCCGACAGACACACTGGGGCCAAGCACGTCACCAGAAATCCTCCAATCGGTAAGTAAATTACTCCGATACACCAGCGGTGCAGTTTTAGGTCATTCAGTATGCAAAACCGGAGACAAGGAGCAGCTGTGGTCAACGCGTTTTGGCCTCCTCTAGGCCTTTCTTAAGACTCAGAATTTGAAAATTAAAGGTTATTATATCACTCAACTCCCTTTTGACATATAAACTGCATTATTGCATTGTTTTCTGTAAAAACACTTTGATTTTTCTCTACACAAAATTGAGATCCATGCCCGCTGGGAATGTACTTATCATCTCCCTCTTGTTTTCCATTTCTTTTTATCTTTGTTTCTGCATGAGGAGTGGCCTTGCCTCCCGTTCACCTTAGATCTCCTGTAGTATTCTTTTATTATAGACTAGTCCTAAAGCCCGTATACACAGACCAAAATCCCCATCGACTTGGATCGCCTCTCCCTCCCCCCTTCCCTGCTGCTCTCAACTTTTTTTTTCTGTAGTGCAGCAGTCCCACTCGCTCCCGCTGCTCACTCCCTGTCCCCCCTGCTCCCCCCACCCCCCTCTCAAGCCCCCTCCCCCCTCTGTGCTGTCTGATCCTCACTGACTGATCCTTCCTTACGACCATGTATGTTTGTCTTGCGCTGCAGTCTCTACTGCGCGTGACTGCATCGGACAAGCATATTTTTTACTTTTATAGTATAGGATAAGACTCACACATGTTGTGTTAAAGGGACATGAAACCCAAAAAATTTTTTTCATGATTCAAATAGAGAATACAATTGTAAACAACTTTCCAAATTATTTCTATTATTTAATTTTCTTCCTTCTCTTGTTATCCTTTGCTGAAAGGTTTATCTAGGAAAATTCAGGGGCACCAGAGAACCTAGGTTCTAGCTGTTGATTGGTGGCTGCGTATATATATATTGATTGTGATTGGCTCACCCATGTATTCAGTTAGAAACCATTAGTGCATTGCTGCTCCTTCAGCAAATGATACCAAGAGAATAAAACAGATTAGATAAAAGAAATAAATTAGAAAGTTGTTTAAATTTGTATTCTCTATCTGAATCTTGAAAGAAATCTTTTGGGTTTCATGTCCCTTTAAGCGAGCACTGTTATTGTTTAGTTATCCAATATTGCTCCACGATGTAAGATTCTTAGTAGAGAAATCAACTTAAGTTTAATATGTACCTTTGTACAGGGAGTGCAGAATTATTAGGCAAGTTGTATTTTTGAGGATTAATTTTATTATTGAACAACAACCATGTTCTCAATGAACCCAAAAAACTCATTAATATCAAAGCTGAATAGTTTTGGAAGTAGTTTTTAGTTTGTTTTTAGTTATAGCTATTTTAGGGGGATATCTGTGTGTGCAGGTGACTATTACTGTGCATAATTATTAGGCAACTTAACAAAAAACAAATATATACCCATTTCAATTATTTATTTTTACCAGTGAAACCAATATAACTCAACATTCACAAATATACATTTCTGACATTCAAAAACAAAACAAAAACAAATCAGTGACCAATATAGCCACCTTTCTTTGCAAGGACACTCAAAAGCCTGCCATCCATGGATTCTGTCAGTGTTTTGATCTGTTCACCATCAACATTGCGTGCAGCAGCAAACACAGCCTCCCAGACACTGTTCAGAGAGGTGTACTGTTTTCCCTCCTTGTAAATCTCACATTTGATGATGGACCACAGGTTCTCAATGGGGTTCAGATCAGGTGAACAAGGAGGCCATGTCATTAGATTTTCTTCTTTTATACCCTTTCTTGCCAGCCACGCTGTGGAGTACTTGGACGCGTGTGATGGAGCATTGTCCTGCATGAAAATCATGTTTTTCTTGAAGGATGCAGACTTCTTCCTGTACCACTGCTTGAAGAAGGTGTCTTCCAGAAACTGGCAGTAGGACTGGGAGTTGAGCTTGACTCCATCCTCAACCCGAAAAGGCCCCACAAGCTCATCTTTGATGATACCAGCCCAAACCAGTACTCCACCTCCACCTTGCTGGCGTCTGAGTCGGACTGGAGCTCTCTGCCCTTTACCAATCCAGCCACGGGCCCATCCATCTGGCCCATCAAGACTCACTCTCATTTCATCAGTCCATAAAACCTTAGAAAAATCAGTCTTGAGATATTTCTTGGCCCAGTCTTGACGTTTCAGCTTGTGTGTCTTGTTCAGTGGTGGTCGTCTTTCAGCCTTTCTTACCTTGGCCATGTCTCTGAGTATTGCACACCTTGTGCTTTTGGGCACTCCAGTGATGTTGCAGCTCTGAAATATGGCCAAACTGGTGGCAAGTGGCATCTTGGCAGCTGCACGCTTGACTTTTCTCAGTTCATGGGCAGTTATTCTTGCGACCCTGTTGACTATTTTGAATGAAACGCTTGATTGTTCGATGATCACGCTTCAGAAGCTTTGCAATTTTAAGAGTGCTGCATCCCACTGCAAGATATCTCACTATTTTTGACTTTTCTGAGCCTGTCAAGTCCTTCTTTTGACCCATTTTGCCAAAGGAAAGGAAGTTGCCTAATAATTATGCACACCTGATATAGGGTGTTGATGTCATTAGACCACACCCCTTCTCATTACAGAGATGCACATCACCAATTATGCTTAATTGGTAGTATGCTTTCGAGCCTATACAGCTTGGAGTAAGACAACATGCATAAAGAGGATGATGTGGTCAAAATACTAATTTGCCTAATAATTCTGCACTCCCTGTAGGTCAGGTTTTTATAACTCCTTATTCTGTTCGCTTTGTTTTATTGGGTTTTTATATGATTTCAAGAGTATTAACCCTTGTTTACAATTTTAATTATAGAAATTTGAACTGGTACTATAAAGACAACTGTTTTCTCTTTTTTAACTTTTGAACTAAGATATTGTAAATTAGTAAATCTAATAAAGCATTTGAAATATACAAATAAGCTCTGGTTTAAAACATAATAAATTTGCTCAAACGTGTTTCAGCAATAATAATGCCTTTCTCAAGAGCAGACAAGCATTGAAATAAAAGAGCTATACGGTTCTGCAGTGTCATATTGGAAGCTGTTCTTCATATCCCAACATTAAAGGGACAGTCAACACCAAAATTGTTATTGTTTAAAAAGATAGATTAAGCTGTTACTACCCATTCCCTAGCTTTGTACAACCAATAATGTTACATTAATATACTTTATAACATTTAAATTTCTGCCGGGTTCTAAGCCACTACAGACAGCCTCTTATCACTTTTTTTTTTATTAGCTTTTCACAACAAAATACTGCTAATTCATGTGTACCGCTCACTTTTTCGGCCAGACTCGAAAATACCGCAAATCCACTTACATCAATTGCGTATCCTATTTTTTCAATGGGACTTGCATAGCGCCGGTATTGCGAGTCTTCCAAAAAGTGAGCGGTAGACCCTCTCCTGTCAAGACTGGTACCGCATTTTAAAGTCAGTAGTTAAGAGTTTTATGGTCTAATGCCGTAGCATAAAACTCTTAACTAAAGTGCTAAAAAGTTCACTAACACCCATAAACTACCTATTAACCCCTAAACCGAGGCCCCCCCACATCGCAAACACTAAAATAAAATTTTTAACCCCTAATCTGCCGAACCGGACATCGCCACCACTATAATAAATATATTAACCCCTAAACCGCCACACTCTCGCCTCGCAAACACTAGTTAAATTGTATTAACCCCTAATCTGCTGTCCCTAACTTTACAGACACCTACCTACATTTATTAACCCCTAATCTGCCGCTCCCAACGTCGCCACCACTATATTAAAGTTATTAACCCCTAAATCTAAGTCTAACCCTAACCCTAAAACCCCCCTAACTTAAATATAGTTTAAATAAATCTAAATAAAATAACTACAATTATCTAAATTATTCCTATTTAAAACTAAATACTTACCTATAAAATAAACCCTAAGCTAGCTACAATATAACTAATAGTTACATTGTAGCTAGCTTAGGATTTTTTTTATTTATTTTACAGGCAACTTTGTATTTATTTTAAATGGGAAGAATAGTTATTAAATAGTTATAAACTATTTAATAGCTACCTAGTTAAAATAAAGACAAATTTACCTGTAAAATAAAACGTAACCTAGGTTACAATTACACCTAACACTAAACTATAATTAAATGAATTCCCTAAATTACTACAATTAAATACAATTATCTAAAGTACGAAAAAAAAACACTAAATTACAGAAAATAATAAAATAATTACAAGTTTTTTAAACTAATTACCCCTAATCTAATCCCCCTAATAAAATAAAAAGCCCCCTAAAATAATAAATAGCCCTACCCTATACTAAATTACAAATAGCCCTTAAAAGGGCCTTTTGCGGGGCATTGCCCCAAAGTAATCAGCTCTTTTACCTTATCTCTTATACCCCCCCAACATTAAAACCCACCACCCACACACCCAACCCTACTCTAAAACCCACCCAATCTCCAATTAATAAAACCTAACACTAACCCCTTGAAGATCACCCTACCTTAAGAAGTCGTTACCCAACCGAGCCGAAGTCCTCAACGAAGCCGGGCGAAGTGGTCCTCCAGACGGGCAGAAGTCTTCATTCAAGCTGGGAAAAAGAGGTCCTCCAGACGGGCAGAAGTCTTCATCCAGACGGCATCTTCTATCTTCATCCATCCGGCGTGGAGCAGGTCCATCTTCAAGACATCCGACGCGGAGCATCCTCTTCTTTCTTCATCCGACGACTGAATGAAGGTTCCTTTAAATGACATCATCCAAGATGGCGTCCCTTCAATTCCGATTGGCTGATAGAATTCTATCAGCCAATCGGAATTAAGGTAGAAAAAATCCTATTGGCTGTGGCAATCAGCCAATAGGATTGAACTTCAATCCTATTGGCTGATTAGAACAGCCAATAGGATTGAGGTCGCATTCTATTGGCTGTTCCAATCAGCCATTAGGATTGAAGTTCAATCATATTGGCTGATTGCATCAGCCAATAGGATTTTTTCTACCTAAATTCCAATTGGCTGATAGAATTCTTTTAAAGGAACCTTCATTCAGTTGTTAGATGTCTTGAAGATGGACCCGCTCCGCGCTGGATGGATGAAGATAGAAGATATCTTCTGGAGGACCACTTCGCTCGGCTTCGTTGAGGACTTCAGCCTGGTTGGGTGAAGACTTCTCAAGGTAGGGTGATCTTCAAGGGGTTAGTGTAAGGTTTTATTAAGGGGGGATTGGGTGGGTTTTAGAGTAAGGTTGGTTGTGTGGGTTTTTTACAGGTAAAAGAGCTGATTACTTTGGGGCAATGCCCTGCAAATGGCTCCTTTAAGGGCTATTTGTAATTTAGTATAGGGTAGGCTTTTTTATTTTATTAGGGGGATTAGATTAATTGTAATTAGTTTGAAAAACTTGTAATTATTTTATTATTTTCGGTAATTTAGTGTGTTTTTTTTTCGTACTTTAGATAATTGTATTTAATTGTATTTAATTGTAGTTAATTTAGGGAATTAATTTAATTATAGTGTAGTGTTAGGTGTAATTGTAACTTAGGTTAGGTTTTATTTTACAGGTAAATTTGTCTTTATTTTAACTAGGTAGCTATTAAATAGTTAATAACTATTTAATAACTATTCTACCTAGTTAAAATAAATACAAAAAAGCAGAGATCTGAGCACTCAGGGGCAAGGTAAAATCCGGGAATCTTTATTAAACAAAAGGTAAAAGCTGCATCAAGGTGCAGGTAAGCAGGAGTAGCAGTCCTGACGCGTTTCGCGCCCCCTAGTGGCGCTTAGTCATAGGAACTAATGCTGAACATGTCTGTAGTGTACTTAAAGGGATGACTGTCCAATCACTAGCCAGTAACGGCTGCAGCCAGACGTCACCCTAAAGGAAACACTGACAGCATGTAAAGGAATGTTAAAATCAACAAATGTAATAAAACTGAAGGTACAAAAAAATCTTTGTATGCATACTAACAGGCTATTATGGATAGAAACATTTAAGACATATTAGTATGTGTCTATGTATGTATGTAACAAATTATTTGTCTAAACAATGTTAATGAAAATGCCTAATGGACAATGTACTGAACAAATCCATAGCTACAAACTAAACCTAGGACGATATATTCAAATATTGTTAGCAAACATTAAGGCATAGTAACAATGTTAGCACTATATAAGTATGTGATTAATGTATGTAAAGAATTGAATGATATTTGGAAAATAAGGGATATCAAAAATAAATACAAAGTTGCCTGTAAAATAAAAATAAATCCTAAACTAGTTACAATGTAACTATTAGTTATATTGTAGCTAGCTTAGGGTTTATTTTATAGGTAAGTATTTAGTTTTAAATAGGAATAATTTAGTTAATGATAGTAATATTTATTTAGATTTATTTAAAATATATTTAAATTAGGGGGTGTTAGGGTTAGACTTAGGTTTAGGGGTTAATACATTTAATATAGTGGCGGGGGCGGCAGATTAGGGGTTAATAAGTGTAAGTAGGTGGCAGCGACATTGGGGGTGGCAGAGTAGGGGTTAATTATTAAAATGTAGGTGTCTGCGATGTTGGGGGCAGCAGATTAGGGGTTCATAAGTATAATGTAGGTGGCGGCGGTGTCCGGAGCGGCAGATTAGGGGTTAATAAGTGTAAGATTAGGGGTGCTTAGACTCTGGGTTCATGTTAGGGTGTTAGGTGTAGACATAACTTTTATTTCCCCATAGGAATCAATGGGGCTGCGTTAGGAGCTGAACGCTGCTTTTTTGCAGGTGTTAGGTTTTTTTTCAGCCTGCTCTGCCCCATTGATTCCTATGGGGAAATCGTGCACGAGCATGTTTAGCCAGCTCACCGCTAATGTAAGCAGCGCTGGTATTGAGGTGAGATGTGGAGCACAATTTTGCTATCCGCTCACTTTTCTGCGGCTAATGCCGGGTTTGTAAAAACTCGTAATACCAGCGCTGTCTGTAGGTGAGAGGTGAGCATAAACTGCTCGTTAGCACCACACACCATTAACGACAAAATTCATAATCTAGGCGATAGTGCTCTCTCCCTTGGAGTTGGGGCTGAAACTTCATTAATTGGACAACATGCAAGTCAATAGATAATAAATAAATATCCCTGAGATAAGGGGGCTGTCTGCAGAGGCTAAGATACAAGGTAAAAAATATATTAATATAACTGTGTTGGTTTTGCTAAACTGGGGAATGGGTAAGAAAGGGATTATCTATCTTTTTAAACAATAACAATTTTGGAGTTGACTGTCCCTTTAACATTCCTTAATTAGATCTGTGCCGCCAAAAAGAAATCTGTCTACATTGAAAGTCTTTGGAAGGCTGTAGTCGTTTATAGAAAGGGGAGTACTTTGTTTTGTATTGTAAACTATTCTTGCACATATTTATATATATATATATATATATATATATATATATATATATATATATATATATATATATATATATACACACATACATACATACAAGTATATATATACATCTATAATAATATATTATATATATTAATATAAAGTACATCTATAATAATTATTTAGATTAATTAGGGATATTTTTCAATATTTTATATTTAATAATAATGCACCTTAAGATAACTCACGTCAGGTTAGTGCACATAAAGAATTAGTGTACTCCTGTCAGACTTATGTGCGCAAACCCGACAGGAGTACATTAATTCTTCATGTGCAAACCCAACATGAGTTATTTTAAGTATTATGTATTTATTAAATATCAAATATTGAAAAATAATAATTAATGTAAATAATTATTATAGATGTACTAAAATATTCTAAAAAACATACATAGAGTATATATGTATATTTTAAAGTATCTATAATAATTATTATTATTGTTTTTATCAATATTTATTATAAAATATTTCAACCACGCACTTTAAGATAACTAAATCTGGATGTGCGCTAACCCAACACTGCGTTAGACCAAAAACCTGAAACCCAAAGCGCATTACGCATATTTTACATTCCTATGTTTGTATAGATTTTTTTTCTAAATTTTATTATTAAATATATATTTCTATATATATCTGATAATGTTAATGTAATATATATATGTATTACCTATTTATCTATAGGACTAGATATACAGGTATAGGTATATATAGAAATATGTATTTAAAAATAAAATTTTCATGTATGTGAAGAACATTGTAATGTGAAATATTAATAACTACTGTCGGGTTAGTGCTCGATCAATAAGTCTAAGGTTTATTTCTTCTACACTCTCCATTGAAGTTTACGGGGAGAAAAAGGTAGCATAGGTGCGAAATTCGAAGTCCTGGAGTTAGCGTGCGTCAGGTTTCGTTTGTGCCCAAAACTTTTACTTTCAATACTTGCAAAAAGATTGCTTCTAGCAGTGTTTATGCTCGAGTGTAAATGCTAAATACTGCACCACTTGTAATATAGCCCAAAATGTTTAATACAGATATAAATAATAATAATAGTGATCCAATACTACTCTATTCCTTGTCCACATTTATTTTAAGTTGTAGTAAATCATTTTTATTTTTTAATATTATTATTCTCCATTTTTATATTTGACTTAAATATTTGTTTCAGAAACTTCATATCAGAGAGGCTATATGTTAGGGAGCTTAATTATATTCATATGGCCAATTCTCTCAACTAAAGAAAGTCAAATATAATTCCAAGCATTTTGTTATGTATTTTTAGATATATTGAACTATAGGGACAACTAAATAGTAACTTGCCTAGGGCTCCAATAATCCTACTTCTGGCTAGTCTTGTGACCTCCATGTGAAACAATATTTTCTTAAAGTAAGCAGTCTATTGACTGTGGTTCAGATCTTGGTTACATTGGATTTATTGAACTCCGGCTTGGGAAATATTCTGATTTTATGGTTTCTTAACGTTTTGAAATAAAAAGTTTTAATTTCCTCTTACTGTCCAATATCAGTAAAGCCAGCAGAAAAACACAGAAAGCATTACAACCTGAGCCAATCCCACAGGGGAAGGAGATTTTATGTAAACAAGGCACCGCAGGACACAGTTTAACAAACCACAGACAAATTGTTATGGTCAAAATTCAGTGTGTTGAATTATAGTTGAGGAATGAACAACACTCTTATAGTTTCAGAACAGTACAGAAATATTTCTTCTACTTAAAGTGACACGAAACCCCAAATTTTCTTTCACAAATCAGATACAGCATATCATTTTAAACAGTTTTCTAATTTACTTCTATTATCAATTTTGCTTCATTCTCACTGTATCCTTTGTGGAAGGAGCAACTTTACACTATTAGGAGCTAGCTGAACACATCAGGTGAACCAATGACAAGAGGCATATATGTGCAGCCATCAATCAGAAGCTATCTCCCAGTAATGCATTACTGTTCCTGAGCCTACCTGGGTATGCTCTTCAGCAAAAGATACTACCAAAATAACGAAGCAAATTAGATAAAAGAAGTAAATGAGAAAGTTGTTTAAAATGGTATGCTAAAAAAATATTTAGGTTTCATGTCCCTTTAAATGATATAGAAAAAAAAGTTGGAAAAGTAACATTAAAACAATAATGTTAATGTTAAATATGATTTTATTCACATGCGGCTAGATTGCGAGTCTTGCATATTTAGGGAAACCGCACACTTTTTTGGCCGTACCGCAAATCAACTTAGGCAAATTGCGTATAGTCTTTTTTCAATGGGACTTCCATAGCGCCGGTATTACAAGCTTGTCCTGGGAGGCCAAAAAGTAAGAGGTACACCCTATCCCGTCAAGATTCGTACCGCATTTTAAAGTCAGTACTAAAAAGTACACTAACACCCATAAACTACCTATTAACCCCTAAACCAAGGCCCTCCCGCATTGCAAACACTAAAATAAATGTATTAACCCATAATCTGCCACTCCCGACATCGCCGCCACTAGAATAAACATATTAACCCCTAAACTGCTGCACTCCCGCCTTGCAAACACTAGTTAATTATTATTAACCCCTAATCTGCCACCCCCAACGTCGCTGCCACTATACTAAATGTATTAACCCCTAAATCTAAGTCTAACCCTAACCCTAACACCCCTAACTTAAATATAATTAAAATAAATATAAATAAAAATTACTATCATTACCTAAATAACTCCTATTTAAAAATAAATACTTACCTGTAAAATAAACCCTAAGCTAGCTACAATATAACTAATAGTTACATTGTAGCTAGCTTAGGTTTTATTTTTATTTTACAGGCAAGTTTGTATTTATTTTAACTAGGTAGAATAGTTACTAAATAGTTTTTAAATATTTAATAGCCACCTAGCTAAAATAAATACAAATTGACCTGTAAAATAAAACTTAACCTGTCTTACACTAACACCTAACCTAACCCTACAATTAAATAAATTCCCTAAATTAAATACAATTAACTAAATTCAATACAATTAGCTAAAATACAAAAAAACAAAACAAAACACTAAATTACAGAAAATAAAATTACAAGATCTTTAAACTAATTACACCTAATCTAATAGCCCTATCAAAATAAAAAAAGCCCACCCAAAATAAAAAAAGCCCACCCAAAATAAAAAAAAAACCCTAGCCTAAACTAATAAAAGGGCCTTTTGAGGGGCATTGCCCCAAAGAAATCAGCTCTTTTACCTGTAAAAAAATACAAACAACCCCCCAACAGTAAAACCCACCACCCACACAACCAACCCCCCAAATAAAATCCTAACTAAAAAAAACTAAGCTCCCCATTGCCCTGAAAAGGGCATTTGGATGGGCATTGCTAATAGCCCTATCAAAATAAAAAAAGCCCACCCAAAATAAAAAAAACCCTAGCCTAAACTAAACTACCAATAGCCCTTAAAAGGGCCTTTGAGGGGCATTGCCCCAAAGAAATCAACTATTTTACCTGTAAAAAAAAACATAATTTATGTAAGAACTTACCTGATAAATTCATTTCTTTCATATTAGCAAGAGTCCATGAGCTAGTGACGTATGGGATATACATTCCTACCAGGAGGGGCAAAGTTTCCCAAACCTCAAAATGCCTATAAATACACCCCTCACCACACCCACAATTCAGTTTAACGAATAGCCAAGAAGTGGGGTGATAAAAAAGTGCGAAAGCATATAAAATAAGGAATTGGAATAATTGTGCTTTATACAAAAATCATAACCACCACAAAAAAAGGGCGGGCCTCATGGACTCTTGCTAATATGAAAGAAATGAATTTATCAGGTAAGTTCTTACATAAATTATGTTTTCTTTCATGTAATTAGCAAGAGTCCATGAGCTAGTGACGTATGGGATAATGATTACCCAAGATGTGGATCTTTCCACACAAGAGTCACTAGAGAGGGAGGGATAAAATAAAGACAGCCAATTCCTGCTGAAAATAATCCACACCCAAAATAAAGTTAAATGAAAAACATAAGCAGAAGATTCAGACTGAAACCGCTGCCTGAAGTACTTTTCTACCAAAAACTGCTTCAGAAGAAGAAAATACATCAAAATGGTAGAATTTAGTAAAAGTATGCAAAGAGGACCAAATAATTTGTTACCCTGGAAAGAAATGGAAAGTAGAGTTGATTTAGAAGCCATATCAGCATTCCAAGTCTTAAGCCATAAAGCTCTTCTAGCTAAAATAGCTAGAGACATAAACCTGACATCAACTCTGATAATATCAAAAATGGCATCACAGATAAAATTATTAGCATGCTGAAGAAGAATAATAATATCATGAGAATCATGATGTGTTACTTGTTGCGCTAAAGTTTCCAACCAAAAAGTTGAAGCTGCAGCAACATCAGCCAAAGATATAGCAGGTCTAAGAAGATTACCTGAACACAGATAAGCTTTTCTTAGAAAGGATTCAATTTTCCTATCTAAAGGATCCTTAAACGAAGTACCATCTGACGTAGGAATAGTAGTACGTTTAGCAAGGGTAGAAATAGCCCCATCAACTTTAGGGATTTTGTCCCAAAATTCTAATCTGTCAGACGGTACAGGATATAATTGCTTAAAACGTTTAGAAGGAGTAAATGAATTACCCAATTTATCCCATTCTTTGGAAATTACTGCAGAAATAGCATTAGGAACAGGAAAAACTTCTGGAATAACCACAGGAGATTTAAATACCTTATCCAAACGTTTAGAATTAGTATCAAGAGGACCAGAATCCTCTATTTCTAAAGCAATTAGTACTTCTTTAAGTAAAGAACGAATAAATTCCATTTTAAATAAATATGAAGATTTATCAGCATCAATCTCTGAGACAGAATCCTCTGAACCAGAAGAGTCATCAGAATCAGAATGATGATGTTCATTTAAAAATTCATCTGTAGGGAGAGAAGTTTTAAAAGATTTTTTACGTTTACTAGAAGGAGAAATAACAGACATAGCCTTCTTTATGGATTCAGAAACAAAATCTCTTATGTTATCAGGAACATTCTGCACCTTAGATGTTGAAGGAACTGCAACAGACAATGGTACTTTACTAAAGGAAATATTATCTGCATTAACAAGTTTGTCATGACAATTAATACAAACAACAGCCGGAGAAATAGCTACCAAAAGTTTACAGCAGATACACTTAGCTTTGGTAGATCCAGCACTAGACAGCGATTTTCCTGTAGTATCTTCTGACTCAGATGCAACGTGAGACATCTTGCAATATGTAAGAGAAAAAAACAACATATAAAGCAAAATTGATCAAATTCCTTAAATGACAGTTTCAGGAATGGGAAAAAATGCCAAAGAACAAGCTTCTAGCAACCAGAAGCAATGAAAAATGAGACTGAAATAATGTGGAGACAAAAGCGACGCCCATATTTTTTAGCGCCAAATAAGACGCCCACATTATTTGGCGCCTAAATGCTTTTGGCGCCAAAAATGACGCCACATCCGGAACGCCGACTCTTTTGGCGCAAAATAACGTCAAAAAAATGACGCAACTTCCGGCGACACGTATGACGCCGGAAACGGAAAAGATTTTTTGCGCCAAAAAAGTCCGCGCCAAGAATGACGCAATAAAATGAAGCATTTTCAGCCCCCGCGAGCCTAACAGCCCACAGGGAAAAAGAGTCAAATTTTTTGAAGGTAAGAAAAAATGATTAATTCAAATGCATTATCCCAAATATGAAACTGACTGTCTGAAAAATAAGGAATGTTGAACATTCTGAGTCAAGGCAAATAAATGTTTGAATACATATATTTAGAACTTTATAAACAAAGTGCCCAACCATAGCTTAGAGTGTCACAGAAAATAAGATTTACTTACCCCAGGACACTCATCTACATGTTTGTAGAAAGCCAAACCAGTACTGAAACGAGAATCAGCAGAGGTAATGGTATATATAAGAGTATATCGTCGATCTGAAAAGGGAGGTAAGAGATGAATCTCTACGACCGATAACAGAGAACCTATGAAATAGACCCCGTAGAAGGAGATCACTGCATTCAAATAGGCAATACTCTCCTCACATCCCTCTGACATTCACTGCACGCTGAGAGGAAAACCGGGCTCCAACTTGCTGCGGAGCGCATATCAACGTAGAATCTAGCACAAACTTACTTCACCACCTCCATCGGAGGCAAAGTTTGTAAAACTGAATTGTGGGTGTGGTGAGGGGTGTATTTATAGGCATTTTGAGGTTTGGGAAACTTTGCCCCTCCTGGTAGGAATGTATATCCCATACGTCACTAGCTCATGGACTCTTGCTAATTACATGAAAGAAATACAAACAACCCCCCCAACAGTAAAACCCACCACCCACACAACCAACCCCCCAAATAAAACCCTAACTAAAAAAAACTAAGCTCCCCATTGCCCTGAAAAGGGCCTTTGGATGGGCATTGCCCTTAAAAGGGCATTTAGCTCTATTGCAGCCCAAACCCCTAATGTAAAAATAAAACCCACCCAATACACCCTTAAAAATCCTAACACTAACCCCTAAAGATCCACTTACAGTTTTGAAGAGCCGACATTTACCCTCAACGAAGCCGGGAGAAGTCTTCATGTCCTCAACGAAGCCGGCAGAAGTGGACATCCAGACGGGCAGAAGTCTTCACCCAGACAGCATCTTCTATCTTCATCCTTCCGACGCGGAGCGGCTCCATCTTCAAGACATCCGGCGCGGAGCATCCTCTTCAAACGACGGCTTCTTCTACAATGACGGTTCCTTTAAATGACATCATCCAAGATGGCGTCCCTTAGATTCCGATTGGCTGATAGAATTCTATCAGCCAATCGGAATTAAGGTTGAAAAAATCCTATTGGCTCCGCATCAGAAGGATGAAGATAGAAGATGCCATCTGGGTGAAAACTTCTGCCCGTCTGGAGGATCACTTCTGCCGGCTTCGCTGAGGACATCTTGCCGCTTGGATGAAGACTTCTCCCGGCTTCGTTGAGGATGGATGTCGGCTCTTCAAAACTGTAAGTGGATCTTCGGGAGTTAGTGTTAGGATTTTTTAATGTGTATTGGGTGGTTTTTATTTTTTGATTAGGGGTTTGGGCTGCAATAGAGCTAAATGCCCTTTAAAGGGCAATGCCCATCCAAATGCCTTTTTCAGGGCAATGGGGAGCTTAGACTTTTTTAGTTAGGTTTTTATTTGGGGGGTTGGTTGTATGGGTGGTGGGTTTTACTGTTGGGGGTTGTTTGTATTTTTTTTACAGGTAAAAGAGCTGATTTCTTTGGGGCAATGCCCCGCAAAAGGCCCTTTTAATGGCTATTGGTAGTTTAGTTTAGGCTAGGGGTTCTTTATTTTGGGTGGGCTTTTTTATTTTGATAGGGCTATTAGATTAGGTGTAATTAGTTTAAAGATCTTGTAATTTGTTTTTTATTTTCTGTAATTTAGTGTTTTTTTTTTGTAATTTAGCTAATTGTATTGAATTTAGTTAATTGTATTTAATTTAGGGAATTTATTTAATTGTAGGGTTAGGTTAGGTGTTAGTGTAAAACAGGTTAGGTTTTATTTTACAGGTCAATTTGTATTTATTTTAGCTAGGTAGTTAGTAAATAGTTAATAACTATTTAGTAACCTAGTTAAAATAAATACAAACTTGCCTGTAAAATAAAAATAAAACCTAAGCTAGATACAATGTAACTATTAGTTATATTGTAGCTAGCTTAGGGTTTATTTTACAGGTAAGTATTTAGTTTTAAATATGAATTATTTAGTTATTAATATTAGGTTTGATTTAGATTTAATTTAATTATATTTAAGTTAGGGGGTGTTAGGGTTAGACTTAGATTTAGTGGTTAATAAATATAGTATAGTGGCGGCGACATTGGGGGCGGCAGATTAGGGGTTAATAATATTTAACTAGTGTTTGCGATGCAGGAGTGCGGCGGTTTAGGGGTTAATATGTTTATTATAGTGGCGGCGACGTTAGGGGTGGCAGATTAGGGGTTAATAAATGTAGATAGGTGGTGGCGATGTTAGGGACAGAAGATTAGGGGTTAATAATAATATTTAACTAATGTTTGAGAGGCGGGAGTGCGGCGGTTTAGGGTTTAATATGTTTATTATAGTGGTGGCGATGTCCGGAGCGGCAGATTAGGGGTTAATAAGTATAATGTAGGTGTCGGCGATGTCGAGGGCGGCAGATTAGGGGTTAATAAGTGTAAGATTAGGGATGTTTAGACTCGGGGTTCATGTTAGGGTGTTAGGTGTAAACATAAAATGTGTTTCCCCATAGGAATCAATGGGGCTGCGTTACTGAGCTTTACGCTGCTTTATTGCAGGTGTTAGACTTTTTGTCAGCCGGCTCTCCCCATTGATGTCTATGGGGAAATCGTGCACAAGCACGTTAAAACCAGCTCACCGCTGACTTAAGTAGCGCTGGTATTGGAGTGCGGTATGGAGCACAATTTTGCTCTACGCTCACTTCTTGCCTTTTAACGCCGGGTTTCTGAAAACCTGTAATACCAGCGCTGTAGGTAAGTGAGCGGTGACAATAACGTGCAAGTTAGTACCGCACCCCTCATAACGCAAAACTCATAATCTAGCCGATGGTATTTATGAAATTGAGCAGTTTAAATTTGCAGCTAATCCACTATTTGTAGTCTCTGTAGGGCACCAGTTTGTTGTAACCTAGGTTTTGCATGTGGACGCTGGTCATGTGATGAGGACCCCAGAGCCCTCTCTACAGTGCATTGGCTATTCAAATCAGCCAATAGAATTTCAGTGGCTGATTTGAATTTGAAGAATCAAATCAGCCAATAGAAATTCAAGGGACGCCATCTTTAATCGCGGACCCTGAATTCACTATCGGAAGAAGAGAATCCTCCACCCTCCATAGCTCCGCGGTCGCCATTCTTCAGTTCTGCTGTCCTGGATGAAGAAAGGAGAGGTCCCCGCTTGGAAGAAGATGTCGGAGGCTTGAAAGAAGACTTTTGCTTCCCAATTAGGGATGGGCACTTCTTAAAAGAGCTAAATGTTCTTTTAAGGGCAGCAAAAGAGCTGAATTCCCTTTTAAGGGCAATGCTCATACAAATGCCCTTTTCAGGGCAATGGGTAGTTTAGGTTTTTTAGTGTTAGGTTTATTTATTTTGGGGGGTTTGGTGGGTGGTGGTTTTTACTGTTAGGAGGGACTTAGAATTTTTTGTAACTGCAAAAGAGCTGTTTAACTTAGGGCAATGCCCTGCAAAAAGCTGTTTTAAGGGCTATTGGTAGTTTAGCATTAGATTAGGGGGTGTTTTTATTTTGGGGGTCTTTTTTATTTTCATAGGGATTAGGTTTAACTTTTGAATTTTTGGGGGTTAGACAGGTTGTTTTTTTTTAATTGTTGAGGTTTTTTATTTTTTTTAGATTAGGGTTATGGGCACTTCTTAAAAGAGCTGAATGCCATTTTAAGGGCAGCAAAAGAGCAGAATGCTCTTTTAAGAACAATGCCCATACAAATGCCCTTTTCAGGGCAATGGGTAGTTTAGGTTTTTTAGTGTTAGATTTATTTATTTTGGGGGGTTTGGTGGGTGGTGGGTTTTACTGTTAGGGGGGACTTAGAATTTTTTGTAACTGCAAAAGAGCTGTTTAACTTAGGGCAATGCCCTACAAAAAAGCTGTTTTAAGGGCTATTGGTAGTTTAGCATTAGTTTAGGCGGTGTTTTTATTTTGGTGGGGTTTTTTTTTTATTTTCATAGGGATTAGTTTTAATTTTTTAATTTTTTGGGGGTTAGACAGGGTTTTTTTTTTTTAGATTAGGGTTATGGGCACTTCTTTTAAGGGCAGCAAAAGAGCAGAATTCCCTTTTAAAGGCAATGGCCATACAAATGCCCTTTTCAGGGCAATGGGTAGTTTAGGTTTTTTAGTGTTAGGTTTATTTATTTTGGTGGGTGGTGGGTTTTATTGTTAGGGGGGACTTAGAATTTTTTGTAACTGCAAAACAGCTGTTTAACTTAGGGCAATGCCCTACAAAAAGCAATTTTAAGGGCTTTTGGTAGTTAAGCATTAGATTAGGGGCTGTTTTTATTTGGGGGGGGGGGGCTTTTTTATTTTCATAGGGATTAGGTTTATTTTTTTTATTTTGGATAATGTGTTTATTTTTTCTGTAGTTCTATTTTTTATTTTTTGTATTTACAACACATAGACTGCCCTCTGGGCAGGCTTACCAACTAGTGTGTTTTATAATGTCAATGATAGAGTAGTTCACATATATAAAAACATAGGCAACTCCATAATGGTTGTCCCCCATGTGTCCCCATAATTGTGATCATCTCTCTAGTATATTGTTTTCCCACCACAACTGCACCAAGGACACTCTGACTCAACCCACTCACATTTATTGAAATATATGCTGTATTTTGTCACAGTAATCAATCAGAGGGGACATTACAACATAATAACACAGGGCCACATAATGTGAAAAAAAAAACATAGCTCATATATATATATATATATATATATATATATATATATATATATATATATATATATATATATATATATATACATATATATATATATATATATATATATATATATATATATACACACGCACACACACACCTTGGAGGTTTAACCTATGATCAGGGGCCACAGTTTTTTTATGTGGCATACTACTGCCAAACAGTGTCTGTGTCAGGGAGGTATGCCTATGTGTAGCAATATTTTCTATATTACTGCCAGCCCAAGTTGTGTACATGCAGCACACAGTTGTATGATATTATGAAACAAAGTCCCTACGTTCTGTAGGGCATATGACAAAGGTAGTATATAACATATGGTAATTTAAGCTTAGCAATTTCTACCATTTAACAGTTAATGTAATTGATATATAGACATATACAGGCCAATAGAAAATTCCACTGTGAGGTGATGGAATCTACTGTGAATTATTCTAGAGATTTAAACCCCCAGGCAAATCTCTAGATCTGATAACTGAGATGCTGTCACTGGATCTGTTATCCCATTATCTGTTACATAAAAAGTCATACTTTTGAGGTTCTATTCGCCTTGAACAACTTTCGTGTGACTAATAGTCTACCTGGAAATTTGATTGTAACAGCTTTTAATGTTCAGAAGATGTAACTAAGTCTGGCTTCTTGAATTACCCAAGGGCTTGGGAATCTTTTCTGGTTTGATTTAAGATACTGTATTTAGCAATGAAAGCTATTACAGCAATATATATGTCACTTACCTGGTAGGCCGATCAGGAACTAGAACCCAGGTAAAATAGCTTTAGAATAAACAAGCACTGGACTTAGCATGCTCAGGGCTTTTATAGAGATTTCCTGTTCACAAGGATGGCCTCTTCCTAGAGGTGGAGTGTCACCTAACTCTATGAATAAAGCCAGGTGCGACAACTCCATCTTAGCACATGCTAGCGGCAATTCTGGAGCAGCCGGCGTCAAAGTCACAAAATTTCATTCCACCGAGTCTACCAGTAACACTGGAATGACGCCTGGAAATGCAACAGACGGAGGCTAGAATTCCAACTCCGGATGCATGGACAGCTGCAACATGGCATGGAGGACATTGAGGGCAAAGCTGGTGGTGATGAGCAGGCAAGGGACTTCTCACTAGGCCCCTGTGACAATATAATTCATAAGACCCTAGAACTGCTAAGCAGTCAGACCAGTCATCCTGTGCTTTAATACAGTTATTGACAACATATGTAAGGCTGGTATCTCATGGCCTTTGAAAAGTTATTCTGCAATGGCTTCCCCTATCCTAGGATGCTGGAGCCGGTGGTCCAGTGTAAACAGTGGAACACTAGCCATTAAGGTTACATGGTTAAAATAATAATAAAAAAAATAAATGGTAAAGTAGGCAGAAAAGACTGAAATAAAGTTTTACTAATTGTGCCTTAAACATATACATAACAACACCCAACCACTCATGAATAAACATTTAAAGGGAGCTCATTAACTATAAAATCACATCTCCAAATATAAATTCATTAAGCAAAATGCTAAGAGCAAGGTGCATACATTCTAAAGGATTGAATGCATGTAATCTTTAAAATTGATTAATAAGGTATACGAATACAGTCGTTTAGAAATAAAAATCCTGGAATTTTCTATGTCCTATCATATTCCTAGGCCTTGATGATTGAAAGTGCTATGAGGCGGCAAAATATTCCAAGGGATCCACAGCTATGTCAAACGAGCCTGTTGAAAATATTAGAAGCCCTCGGCATAGCGACATTGCCGAGAGGCGTTTACTATACATGCCATTGGTCGGCGATGCTAGGTATAGACAACACCCAGCAAAAAAATCTAAGTTACAAAAAATATTAAACCACAGTATCAAAAATAAAAATAAAAAACCCACCCAAAACAATAAAAACTCTAAACCCTAACACTAAAATAAATTACAGAAGCCCTTAAAAGTGCCATTTGTAGGGCTATGAATACGGCGTAAAGCCGAAACATGTAAGCCGGTCCAGCTTACACCTACTCACCTTCCATGCCTATTTCCTTTTGCTTGTTCATTTTTTAAATATTTGTATTAAAATTGGATGTTTTATTTTTACATCAGGCGTCCAGCACCTCTTTTTCTCAGCATTGCCCTAAAGTGATGCATCCAACAGAAACAGATATTTTCTTGTATTGTAGAGGGGAGTTTTTTTTTGCAAAAAGAGCCGATTGCTTTAGGGCAATGCCCTACAAAAGGCCCTTTTAAGCGCTATTGTAATTTATTTTAGTGTAAGGTTTTTTTTGGGTGGGATTTCATTATATGGGGGGGCATGCAGTTTAGTGTTAGGTATAATGTTTTTGTTTTTTTTGGATAATGCAGTTTATTCTTTTTTGTAACTTTTGTAACTAGGGGGATTAGCTCAGAGGGGGTTAGGTATTAGTGAAGTTCTAGTTTGTGTTGGGATGTGACAGTTTAGGTCTTAATCTTCTAACAAACCCCATACCTGTATGGGGGTTGAATAGGTGGTTAATGTTAGTATTTATTAGGCCTTAATCTCCTAACCCCCATACCATTTTGGGGGTTGATTATGTGATTATTGATGGTTACCATTTATTAGGCCTTAATCTCCTAAGCACCCCATACATACAATTTTTAAAATATTTTGCATTCTTATGTATGATGCATATTATTTTAACTATTGTATATAAATTAATATGTGCTTATTTTTTCTTGTTGTTGTTTTATTTTAAACATAAATATATATTTTAGAATGTATATTTATTTTACATGAGGCATCAGTATTACATAACAGACATGCAGTTATATAATACTATAATTATTAGAATATCTACATTTTAATTTATATTTCCAATACTTAAACTAATATGCATTATACATGACCATTCATTGTACATGACCATGCATTTTATTTCAAACATTCTAGATATAATGTGATCAGGCCTTGCATTAATATTCAATATTTAAACTGTTATGCATGTATATTGCATAATGCTTTAAGTGTTGCATATAAATTAAAATGTATTTATGTTAGCTTGTTAGTTTATTAGTGATAAAATACATATATTTATATATATTTATGTTAAAGTAGCCAGTAGCATTAAATTATATTTTTACATAACAGGCATGCAGTTATGTAGAACTATAAGGTTAATTATACTGTCTTTAATTACAAATAATAAACACAACAAGCAACATTAATTACATTTTAATTTATATGCAAATATTTAAACAATATGCATTCTACATAACAATGCTTCATTTTAAACATTGAATATTTATGTGTAGGGCTTTAGCTTCTACAGTTAGTTTTAACTTATGACAGTTTAGGGGGTCAATGTTTAAAGCATTGTATATATCTATAGTATATATAGACTATATATATATATATATATTGTTTAAAGCATTGTATATATCTATAGACTAAAGATATTTAATAATGCTTTATATTATTTGAAACATAAACATACAAATATATATTTATGTTTAAAATAATAGCAAGCAACTATTAAATCCCTTTTAAGATATCTACAATACTTTAAATAATCTACATAGTACATGACCATGCATATTTTGTTTAGGAGATGGAGTAACCGTCTGAGGGCCAGCAAATCTTTGCCAACCTTGCCGGCCTAGCCAGGCTCCTGGAACTCAGCACTGTACCGTAATTCCCGTCTTAAAAGGGATGCAGATCGATCAGGGTGCAGAGGATCAAGTCTCCCTTTTAGTATGTTGTCGACAATTTGATGAGGTTCCTAGGGATACCACTTGTTTGGGGGTGCTACCGTCTGGGAGGAATTGGGGACCCTTCAAATCCGGTCCCCCATTCCTCCCAGAAGGTAGCACAAACAATCTGTCACAATTTTATACATGCTGCTTTTAAATTCAGGAGAAAAATCAGTAGAATCCCAGAGTGACAAGTATTTGCAAACTTCCCTTCACCTGTGCTCTAGTTAAGATATAATGAATATTTGGCCTGTTAAGGGTCCTGAGGACTGGGTTTGGGAAACACTGCTCTATCTGAATCATGAAAGAAAAACTTTGGTTTCATGTCTCTTTAAAGGGATGTGAAATCCAAACATATTCTATTGTGGTTCAGACAAAACATACAATTTTCAATAAGTTTACAATTACGTCTATTATCAAATTTACTTTGTTCCCATGGTACACTGTGTTGAATAGATACCTATCGAGGCATGTGGAGTACTACATGGCAGGAAATAGTGCTGCCATCTAATGTTCTTACAAATGGATAACATTCTTGCATAACTGCAGCCATATAGTGCTCCAGAAATGGGCCTGTTCCTAAGCGTACTTCCCTGCTTTTCAACAAAAGATACAAAGAGAACAAAGCAACTTTGATAATAGAAGTAAATTAGAAACATTTTGGGTTTCATATCCCTGTCACAATTGTGGTAGGTAATGTGGGTCCCGCATCACTACTCAATGTGCCATTCCAAGTGAGTTAGCAGAGATCAAATCCACAGCAAAGTCCTTGTGTTGCTGTGGTATCAATCAGGAATAGTCTTTATAAATATGCATAAGTTGCACATTGTCACGCTGCTCTATGCTCTTCTGTGGCCGTTGCCACGGACACAGGCACTCCTCCTGTTGCTAGGGATACGGCAGTGTAACTGCAGCACAGTGATGACATCATCCCCGCCCGCCCTGTCTTCACTATGTAAAGGCCTCAGTCTCTCTCACCTGTGCCCAAGTATAGGTGTTACTTCTAGTGCTCCTGAGTGCTGTATATCTTTATGCTGAATTGCTGTATTGATTCCCTGTAGCTGAACTCTGCCTGTTTGACTATGCTGCTTGCCTTAACCCCTGAATTGCTGTTTTGCTTTACCGTTGATGAACTCTGTCTGTTTGACTACGCTGCTTGCCTAACCCCTGAATTGATGGATTGCTTTACCGTTGATGAACTCTGCCTGTTTTGATTACTCTGCTTGCCTTAACCCTAAAATATTGGATTGCCATTCTGCTGCTGAACTCTGCCAGCCTGATCACTCTATTGATTTACCCTTAAACTGCCTTACCGCTGGATTCCCTACCTGTTGCCGTGAGAGACTATCCTGACTGTTTTCCAGCCCTTCAAGTGGTTTACCCTTGAACTGCCTAACCGCTGATTCCCTGCCTGTTGCTGTCAAAGACTATCCTGTCTGTTTCCAGTCCTTCAAGTGGTTTACCCTTGAACTGCCTAACCATTGATTCCTACCTGCTGCCACCAAAGACTACCCTGCATATTGTGAGTACTGCTTACCTCATTTTGCGAACTTTCTCTGCTCTGGGATATTCCCTATCATTAAGAGAAAAGGTGGTGATAGACTGCGCTGGAAAAAGAGGGTATGGCAGGTGAGTTAAGATAGGACTTCCTCTAAAGGTCCCAAAGAAAGAGTTTAGTATACAAAGAGAAAACACACCAGCGCCAAAGAATGGCTATAATACCCTAAAGAACACAGAGTCAATGTGTAAATGAATAAAGGTATATATTTATTACTAAACTTTAAACATAACAATGCTGATTAATAAATAAAAGAGTCTCAATTTTAAAAAAAAATTCTCACTGAATGTGACGGATAAATGAATGTATAGGTTGGCCAACCTTAAAATCAATAATAAAATATATATTTGCTTGTGAGAGAGTAGTAAATAAGCTGTCTAAGCAACTAATTTAAAACAGATACAGCCCTAGATAGAGACACACAGCGCTAAAAAGTAGCAGCACACTGCAAAAAGACAGTTTTAGTTGAAACTGAAATAAGGACAAAAAACAATATAAAATACAATATCAAAATATAGCAGCAAATCGGGGAGTATGAGAACAGTGCACAAAACACTGGAGGTGTAATCCACTAATATTCGTGGTTATACACAGTCTTTAAGATGTATAAGAGGCCTCTTAGAATATAGAATTAGAGTTCATGTAGCAGATTATATCAATATATGACAGGCGGTTAAATAGTACTAAGACTTCTTGTTTTAGCCGTATGCAGCTGAGAGGTACCTTTATAAATGATCCAGTACTGTCCCTTCTATGCAAAAACACTGTAATGCTTCTAATAGAAGCTAGGCATAGGGATCCTTAAGTTCCGAAGATAGCCGATCGTGAAGCCGGTTCGGCGTTCTCCCGCTGTGAACCTTCAGAGTGCGCTCCTTCTCCGGAAGGGTCTCTGATTGGCCCTCAAGTCTTTAGTGGGAGTGGCCGCTTGCGATGTGGGTACCAGCTCTACGGCTTCAGTTGGAAATCTCTCCTAAGGCGTTCTTAACGTCCTCTATGGTCTCCTTGGGTAATAGAAGTGTAGCAGCAACGCGTTTCAACTGAGAATACTCAGTCTTTGTCAAGCTGCTTGTCAATGTCTCTATGGGGTTTAAATAGCCCCTAGCAATTAGCTAATTTGTGCACCAAAATTGTTCAATAAAAATATTCATTTAAAGTTTGCAACTTTGTGTAAATTCTTAATCGAAAAGCCTACAGTTTTGTGCAGAAATAATAAACATAGTGAACCTGCAGAATAAATTAGAGGGCAACAATCTTAACTAAGGGTTATAAGGTCAATTTAGATATATGAAAATATAAAATATATTCCTGGAAAATGTAACTATCGTTATTAAGAATAAAATAGTGATAGAAAATATAGAACAAATTAGAGCAGTGAGCGTATAGAGAAACCCTAGTCTAAAGATATATATGTACGGAACTATTATATGTTTTAAAAGGCAACATAAATGGATGTTCTATATTTAAATATTAGAGATCCTATGATATGGGTTGGGAATGTTAACTGAGGTATGTTTAATTAGTTTATTAAACACATATAGCACTCAAGAGTTTAAAAAACAATTGAGGTTAAAATCTAAATTTAACCCCTCAGGTTTTAGTGTTCGGAGTTTGAATATCCATTTCGCCTCATTTTGCAATAATAAGTGAGATAAGTTCCCTCCTCTTTTCTTTTCATTTATTTTGACTATTGCTGTGAAATTAAAGAATTTCAAATTATTATTACAGCATGTCCTAAAATGTTTGGCCACCGGAAGATCTTTATTTCTGTCTTTTTCTGAGTTTTCAATAGAATTTATATGCTCCCTAATTCTCTCTCTTATTGTTCTCTCCGTTTCACCTACATACTGTATTCCGCATTTTTTAAAAGTTATAAGATAGATGGCATTAATATCAATACATCTTATTGTTTCTTTTATTGTGTATTTTTTATTTGTATTTGTGGAAATGAAACTTTTTGTTTTATTTGCATACTTACATGCCTTACATGTTAGGCAAGGGTAAAAGCCTTGTAATTTTTCTCCAAATAGGTCTCTGGTGGTTTTGCAAGGATTTTGTTTATAGGTAGAGGCTAGTTTACTTTTTAAGTTTTTGGGTTTTTTGTATACAAATTTGGGATTGGTTGGAAGCTTGGTCCCTAAGTGAGGGTCAGACTTCAGAATTTTCCAATGAGCTCTAAAGATTTTTTCTAATTTATGCCTATCTTCACTAAACTCAGTGATAAAAGGTAATAAAATTTCAGCATTTGTAGAGATATCAGATGTGGTTTCTTTTGTTTTGTATTGTAGAATATCTTTTCTTTCTATCTCTTTTATCTTAATTCTTTCTGTTTCTACTTTGTCTTCCGGATATCCTCTTTCGATAAATGTATTCTTTAATGTTAGGGACTGCCTCTCAAAATCACTCTCTTCTTTACAGTTTCTTTTTAATCTCAAGAACTGTCCTTTTGGAATGTTGTTTTTCCATTTGGGTAAGTGACAGCTCGTTTCATGGATGAAATTATTAGCATCAACTTCCTTAAAATAGGTTTTAGTTGTCACAGCATTGTTTTTATGCTAATTTCCAAATCTAGATAGTGGATATTATCTTTACTGATATCAGCTGTAAATTTTAGATTTAAGTTGTTATCATTCATACTATTTAAGCACTCAAGTAGCAGATCATTACTTCCCTTCCAGATAATAAACAAATCATCAATATATCTTTTGTATACAATTATATTATTTTTATAGGGGCTATGGTTGAAGAATGTCATTTCCCAATTTCCCATGAACAGATTTGCGTAGCTAGGGGCAAACTTTGTGCCCATAGCTGTGCCGCAAATCTGCTCATAGAAGGTATTTTCATACAAAAAGAAATTGTGTGTAAGAATAAATTTGATACTTTCAAGAAGGAACTCTCTTTGTTCTTTTTTGAAGAGCGGGTCATTTTTTTAGAAAAAAATCAATTGCTTTGATGCCATCTTCATGTTTTATGGATGTATATAATGCTTGTACATCACAAGTGACTAAAATATATTCAGTGGACCATAGAAAATTTTCCAAAAGTAATAGTAGGCTAGTGGAATCTTTAAGATATGATTCCAAAGTTACAACATATTTCTGTAAAAATGTATCAATATAGGCCGACAGGTTCGCAGTGAGAGAGTTTATACCTGCAATAATCGGTCTACCTGGTGGTTTGGTAACCGATTTGTGGATTTTTGGTAGAGCATACATAGCTGGTATTATAGGGTGTTTAGGAAGTAGAAAGTCAAATTCCTTATCGTTTAGTATACCTATATCAAGTGCTTTTTCCAGATGATGTTTAAGAAATAATTTATAAATACCAGTGGGATTAACTTTTAATTTTTTGTAGGTGTTTGTATCTCCAATTAATTCTTCTACCATTTTATTATATGTATCTTTATCTAAAATGACAATCCCCCCACCCTTGTCCGCTGGCTTTATAGTAATATCTTTGTTGTCTTCTAATTCTTTGATCAGTGTTTTTTGTTTCAGTGTTATATTATGTTTTAATTTCTTAGTTTGATTAATGTTTCTAATATCTTCTAATACCATTTTTTCAAAGGTTTCGATATATATACCTTTATCTTGTTTGGGATAGAAGTTTGATTTGTTTTTCAAATCTGAATGAATGTATTCATTAGTTTTGGAAGTGCTAGGTTCATTGGTTATCGAGGCTAGATTAAGATTTCTTTCATATGGCGTTTTTAGAAAGTATTTTTTCAGGGTTAGGTTTCGTATGAACTTATTAGCATCTATAAAAGAGTTGAATTTATTTAACTTTCTCGTGGGAGCAAAAGATAAACCTTTGTTAAGTATTTCAATGTGTTCTTTATCTAGCTCAATTTTACTGAGATTGAAGATGCCATTAGGTTTTATCTCATTCTCTTTATTTTTTGTATGTGTTTGTGTGTCCCTTCTGTTTTTTCTCTGTAGGCCTCTCCCTCGTTTTCCTCTTCTTCTGAGTGATTTCTTTTTCTCCGATTGTTTTGGCGATAGCCCACCCCTAAAAAATGAGGTTCAGCGCATTTAGCCGGTTTTTCTACATTGGATAATGGAGTTTCATTATCTACAAGGTTTTCTAGAGGTCTAAAACTATTATATGTGGGTGTTCTCCAATCATCTCTCCTACCTCTCTCTGCTCTCCACTGGTTTGTTCTATGATTATAGTGTGTGTCGTTATGATATGTATAGTTTTCATAGTGTTGGTCATTGGACTGCTCATAGTGTTGAGACCTTCTTCTGTAATCGTTAGTTTTGTTTCTATTATAATTAACTGTCTGCCATTCTGGTCACAAAACTGGTCTATGTTCTCTATTTCTACTATAAATATCTGGAGTATTTGTGTGCTGATAGTATCTGCTCTCAGAATCATAAACATCTTGTTTATTATAATTTTGGTTTTGTTGGGTTCGAACATTATTATTTCCCTTTGTGTCTTTCTGATGTTGGGTTTTGGGATTTTCTATATATCTTGGTTTATAATAGTGATTATCAACTGCCCCTTCCTTCCCTGTATTGGTAGTATGACTATTAGTCTCTGATTTATTATAATTATTTACTCGTCTCCATTTATGACTGATATAAGACTCACTCGTAGGATTTTTTTCATGACTTTCGTAATCTTCTCTATCTCTCTCGAATTTATTTAATTTAATTTTTATTAGTTCATCCTTAGTGTCTTTCATTAATTTTTTCAGGGATTCTTCCCTTCTTTTGTATTCCTCTAAATCTTTATAATTTTCTAGTTTTGCTTCCAGATCATTTATTTCATTGCCAATTTTTATAAGGAGTTCTTCCCTGTATTCTTTGATCAAATTCATTAATTTAGCAGAAGCTTCTTCTAAAATCTCATTCCACTTTTTCTTTATATCTTCTGAATCAATTTTAAAAGCGCATTCTTTTTTGATGCGTAATCCTCGGGGTACTCTTTTGGCTCTTAAATATTCATTTATGAATATGCACTCAGTTTTATGTCTAATTTCTAAAATAAGTTTTCTCTCTAATTTATCCATGTATTCCTGTATCATTTGTTTATCATTAGTATTTACTGTTACTATATTTTTAGATAGTTGTTTACCTTTTTCAAAAATATTATGGATATTATCATAGATAGAGGATCTTAATTCGAATACATCTGTTCTGTTCGATTTTTTATTAACTTTGCATGTATGTTCATCTATTGCATTAATAATAGTTTCTATATTGGTATTAGTATTAGGGCTTTCCATTCCTGCAGCAAGACTATACAAAGAGGAAAAGGTAGTGTAATTAAGAGAAAAGGTGGTGATAGACTGCGCTGGAAAAAGAGGGTATGGCAGGTGAGTTAAGATAGGACTTCCTCTAAAGGTCCCAAAGAAAGAGTTTAGTATACAAAGAGAAAACACACCAGCGCCAAAGAATGGCTATAATACCCTAAAGAACACAGAGTCAATGTGTAAATGAATAAAGGTATATATTTATTACTAAACTTTAAACATAACAATGCTGATTAATAAATAAAAGAGTCTCAATTTAAAAAAAAAAAAAAAAAATTCTCACTGAATGTGACGGATAAATGAATGTATAGGTTGGCCAACCTTAAAATCAATAATAAAATATATATTTGCTTGTGAGAGAGTAGTAAATAAGCTGTCTAAGCATCTAATTTAAAACAGATACAGCCCTAGATAGAGACACACAGCGCTAAAAAGTAGCAGCACACTGCAAAAAACATAATTTATGCTTACCTGATAAATTCCTTTCTCCTGTAGTGTAGTCAGTCCACGGGTCATCCATTACTTATGGGATATTAACTCCTCCCCAACAGGAAGTGCAAGAGGATCACCCAAGCTGAGCTGCTATATAGCTCCTCCCCTCTACGTCACACCCAGTCATTCGACCGAAAACCAAACGAGAAAGGAGAAACTATAGGGTGCAGTGGTGACTGGAGTATAATTTAAAAATTTAGACCTGCCATAAAAAACAGGGCGGGCCGTGGACTGACTACACTACAGGAGAAAGGAATTTATCAGGTAAGCATAAATTATGTTTTCTCCTGTTAAGTGTAGTCAGTCCACGGGTCATCCATTACTTATGGGATACCAATACCAAAGCTAAAGTACACGGATGACGGGAGGGACAGGCAGGATCTTTATACGGAAGGAACCACTGCCTGAAGAACCTTTCTCCCAAAAACAGCCTCAGAAGAAGCAAAAGTGTCAAATTTGTAAAATTTGGAAAAAGTATGAAGAGAAGACCAAGTTGCAGCCTTGCAAATCTGTTCAACAGAGGCCTCGTTCTTAAAGGCCCAAGTGGAAGCCACAGCTCTAGTAGAATGAGCTGTAATCCTTTCAGGAGGTTGCTGTCCAGCAGTCTCATAGGCTAAACGTATTATGCTACGAAGCCAAAAGGATAGAGAGGTAGCAGATGCCTTTTGACCTCTCCTCTGTCCAGAATAAACGACAAACAGAGAAGAAGTTTGGCGAAAATCTTTAGTTGCCTGTAAATAAAATTTCAGGGCACGGACTACGTCTAGATTGTGCAGAAGTCGTTCCTTCTTTGAAGAAGGGTTAGGACACAATGATGGAACAACAATCTCTTGATTGATATTCTTGTTAGTAACTACCTTAGGTAAAAACCCAGGTTTAGTACGCAGAACTACCTTATCTGAATGAAAAATCAGATAAGGAGAATCACAATGTAAGGCTGATAACTCAGAGACTCTACGAGCCGAGGAAATAGCCATTAAAAACAGAACTTTCCAAGATAACAGCTTGATATCAATGGAATGAAGGGGTTCAAACGGAACCCCCTGCAAAACATTAAGAACTAAGTTTAAGCTCCACGGTGGAGCAACAGTCTTAAACACAGGCTTAATCCTAGCTAAAGCCTGACAAAAAGCCTGAACGTCTGGAACTTCTGACAGACGTTTGTGTAAAAGGATGGACAGAGCTGAGATCTGTCCCTTTAAGGAACTTGCAGATAAACCCTTTTCTAAACCTTCTTGTAGAAAAGACAATATCCTAGGGATCCTAACCTTACTCCATGAGTAACTCTTGGATTCGCACCAGTGTAAGTATTTACGCCATATCTTATGGTAAATCTTCCTGGTAACAGGTTTCCTAGCCTGTATTAAGGTGTCAATTACTGACTCCGAAAATCCACGCTTCGATAAAATCAAGCGTTCAATCTCCATGCAGTCAGCTTCAGAGAAATTAGATTTTGATGTTTGAAAGGACCCTGAATTAGAAGGTCCTGTCTCAGAGGCAGAGACCAAGGTGGACAGGAGGACATGTCCACTAGATCTGCATACCAGGTCCTGCGTGGCCACGCAGGCGCTATTAGAATCACTGATGCTTTCTCCTGTTTGATCCTGGCAATCAAACGAGGAAGCATCGGGAAGGGTGGAAACACATAAGCCATCCTGAAGGTCCAAGGTGCTGTCAAAGCATCTATCAGGACCGCTCCCGAGTCCCTGGACCTGGACCCGTAACAAGGAAGCTTGGCGTTCTGGCGAGACGCCATGAGATCCATTTCTGGTTTGCCCCAACGTCGAAGTATTTGGGCAAAGACCTCCGGATGAAGTTCCCACTCCCCCGGATGAAAAGTCTGGCGACTTAGGAAATCCGCCTCCCAGTTCTCCACTCCTGGGATGTGGATCGCTGACAGGTGGCAAGAGTGAGACTCTGCCCAGCGAATTATCTTTGATACTTCCATCATCGCTAGGGAACTCCTTGTCCCTCCCTGATGGTTGATGTAAGCCACAGTCGTGATGTTGTCCGACTGAAACCTGATGAACCTCAGAGTTGCTAACTGAGGCCAAGCCAGAAGGGCATTGAGAACTGCTCTCAATTCCAGAATATTTATTGGAAGTAGACTCTCCCTTTGAGTCCACGATCCCTGAACCTAGTAGGCTGGCGTCTGTTGTTACAATTGTCCAGTCTGGCCTGCTGAAGGGCATCCCCCTGGACAGATGTGGCTGAGAAAGCCACCATAGAAGAGAATCTCTGGTCTCTTGATCCAGATTCAGCGTAGGGGACAAATCTGAGTAATCCCCATTCCACTGACTTAGCATGCACAATTGCAGCGGTCTGAGATGCAGGCGTGCAAAGGGAACTATGTCCATTGCCGCTACCATTAAGCCGATTACCTCCATGCATTGAGCCACTGACGGGTGTTGAATGGAATAAAGGACACGGCAAGCATTTAGAAGCTTTGTTAACCTGTCCTCTGTCAGGTAAATTTTCATTTCTATAGAATCTATAAGAGTCCCCAAGAAGGGAACTCTTGTGAGTGGTAAGAGAGAACTCTTCTCCTCGTTCACTTTCCACCCATGCGACCTTAGAAATGCCAGTACTAACTCTGTATGAGACTTGGCAGTTTGGAAGCTTGACGCTTGTATCAGAATATAGTCTAGGTACGGAGCCACCGAAACTCCTCGCGGCCTTAGTACCGCCAGAAGAGAACCCAGAACCTTTGTAAAGATTCTGGGAGCCGTAGCCAACCCGAAGGGAAGAGCTACAAACTGGTAATGCCTGTCTAGAAAGGCAAACCTTAGATACCGGTAATGTTCTTTGTGAATCGGTATGTGAAGGTAAGCATCCTTTAAATCCACTGTGGTCATGTATTGACCTCTTTGGATCATGGGTAAGATTGTCCGAATAGTTTCCATTTTGAACGATGGAACTCTTAGGAATTTGTTTAGGATCTTTAAATCCAATATTGGTCTGAAGGTTCCCTCTTTTTTGGGAACCACAAACAGATTTGAGTAAAACCCTTGTCCGTGTTCCGACCGCGGAACTGGATGGATCACTCCCATTAGTAAAAGGTCTTGTACACAGCGTAGAAACGCCTCTTTCTTTATCTGGTTTGTTTCTATTAGTTGGGTGCAAGAGAATGACTGGGTGTGACGTAGAGGGGAGGAGCTATATAGCAGCTCTGCTTGGGTGATCCTCTTGCACTTCCTGTTGGGGAGGAGTTAATATCCCATAAGTAATGGATGACCCGTGGACTGACTACACTTAACAGGAGAAAGACAGTTTTAGTTGAAACTGAAATAAGGACAAAAAACAATATAAAATACAATATCAAAATATAGCAGCAAATCGGGGAGTATGAGAACAGTGCACAAAACACTGGAGGTGTAATCCACTAATATTCGTGGTTATACACAGTCTTTAAGATGTATAAGAGGCCTCTTAGAATATAGAATTAGAGTTCCTGTAGCAGATTATATCAATATATGACAGGCGGTTAAATAGTACTAAGACTTCTTGTTTTAGCCGTATGCAGCTGAGAGGTACCTTTATAAATGATCCAGTACTGTCCCTTCTATGCAAAAACACTGTAATGCTTCTAATAGAAGCTAGGCATAGGGATCCTTAAGTTCCGAAGATAGCCGATCGTGAAGCCGGTTCGGCGTTCTCCCGCTGTGAACCTTCAGAGTGCGCGCCTTCTCCAGAAGGGTTTCTGATTGGCCCTCAAGTCTTTAGTGGGAGTGGCCACTTGCGATGTGGGTACCGGCTCTACGGCTTCAGTTGGAAATCTCTCCTAAGGCGTTCTTAACGTCCTCTATGGTCTCTTTGGGTAATAGAAGTGTAGCAGCAACGCGTTTCAACTGAGAATACTCAGTCTTTGTCAAGCTGCTTGTCAATGTCTCTATGGGGTTTAAATAGCCCCTAGCAATTAGCTAATTTGTGCACCAAAATTGTTCAATAAAAATATTCATTTAAAGTTTGCAACTTTGTGTAAATTCTTAATCGAAAAGCCTACAGTTTTGTGCAGAAATAATAAACATAGTGAACCTGCAGAATAAATTAGAGGGCAACAATCTTAACTAAGGGTTATAAGGTCAATTTAGATATATGAAAATATAAAATATATATATCTAATATATTGTTTTTTAAACTCTTGAGTGCTATATGTGTTTAATAAACTAATTAAACATACCTCAGTTAACATTCCCAAACCATATCATAGGATCTCTAATATTTAAATATAGTACATCCATTTATGTTGCCTTTTAAAACATATAATAGTTCCGTACATATATATCTTTAGACTAGGGTTTCTCTATACGCTCACTGCTCTAATTTGTTCTATATTTTCTATCACTATTTTATTCTTAATAACGATAGTTACATTTTCCAGGAATATATTTTATATTTTCATATATCTAAATTGACCTTATAACCCTTAGTTAAGATTGTTGCCCTCTAATTTATTCTGCAGGTTCACTATGTTTATTATTTCTGCACAAAACTGTAGGCTTTTCAATTAAGAATTTACACAAAGTTGCAAACTTTAAATTAATATTTTTATGGAACAATTTTGGTGCACAAATTAGCTAATTGCTAGGGGCTATTTAAACCCCATAGAGACATTGACAAGCAGCTTGACAAAGACTGAGTATTCTCAGTTGAAACGAGTTGCTGCTACACTTCTATTACCCAAGGAGACCATAGAGGACGTTAAGAACGCCTTAGGAGAGATTTCCAACTGAAGCCATAGAGCCGGTACCCACATCGCAAACGGCCACTCCCACTAAAGACTTGAGGGCCAATCAGAGACCCTTCCGGAGAAGGCGCGCACTCTGAAGGTTCACAGCGGGAGAACGCCGAACCGGCTTCACGATCGGCTATCTTCGGAACTTAAGGATCCCTATGCCTAGCTTCTATTAGAAGCATTACAGTGTTTTTGCATAGAAGGGACAGTACTGGATCATTTATAAAGGTACCTCTCAGCTGCATACGGCTAAAACAAGAAGTCTTAGTACTATTTAACCGCCTGTCATATATTGATATAATCTGCTACAGGAACTCTAATTCTATATTCTAAGAGGCCTCTTATACATCTTAAAGACTGTGTATAACCACGAATATTAGTGGATTACACCTCCAGTGTTTTGTGCACTGGTCTCATACTCCCCGATTTGCTGCTATATTTTGATATTGTATTTTATATTGTTTTTTTGTCCTTATTTCAGTTTCAACTAAAACTGTCTTTTTGCAGTGTGCTGCTACTTTTTAGCGCTGTGTGTCTCTATCTAGGGCTGTATCTGTTTTAAATTAGATGCTTAGACAGCTTATTTACTACTCTCTCACAAGCAAATATATATTTTATTATTGATTTTAAGGTTGGCCAACCTATACATTCATTTATCCGTCACATTCAATGAGAATTTTTTTTAAAAATTGAGACTCTTTTATTTATTAATCAGCATTGTTATGTTTAAAGTTTAGTAATAAATATATACCTTTATTCATTTACACATTGACTCTGTGTTCTTTAGGGTATTATAGCCATTCTTTGGCGCTGGTGTGTTTTCTCTTTGTATACTATATTCCCTATCATTCCAGCTCAATGCTGGGATAAGAAGTCTACTGGCCGAGTTTGGTCTGATAGTAGAATATCCCACGAGCATTACACACATTATACTCAATAGTGGAAGTGACAGCACTACTCGTAATATTTATCTACTACTCGTATATCTGTATATATGAATGCAGGTGCACGAGAGGTATTGCCAAATTACCACAATAAAATAAAAAAATTAATTCTCAGCACTCTTATAATGGAACAACTTGTGTTTTTTTGTCATATAGTTCAAAAGTGAAATAATAATATAAGCCCTACATACTCTCCATTCACACAGACCATGCTCACCAGAAAAGAAAAGGGAGAGAAATACCCTAGGCGTCAGTGTCACGAAAAAAAGGGGGTTAAAATGAATGATCCACAATTGTAGTTAACAAAGTAATGTCCATAAGGATAAAATAGGGCTGTCCCAGAAGATTTTTTTTTTTAAACTTGTCTTGGTCCCATGTATTAAGTATCCGTAATCCTCAGTTGTATATCCCTTTAAGAATATATATATATATATATATATATATATATATATATATATATATATATATATATATATATAGAACTCAAGCGTTATATAGGGAATGCCCTTTGTCAACAACCGGTCACTATATAGATATATAGGAAGTCCTTGTTATGATAGGTCATATATTATTCAGCACAATGTAAAAAAACGATCCTTTATCACCCATACACCCTATAAGTGTGGTCTGTATAGCCCTTATATAATCATCTGTATCGCTAGCAGCGTTTTCATCTGTGTACGTCTTAACAATAATTGCCGTGTTTGAACACTGTTAGACCCACAGGTAGATATACATTCCCTTATATATACACATCTCAGTGTACAGGGTCGAAAAGCAGCATGTGCAGCGAGACTTTGCAACAACCAACATTAATGTGTTACTCACGATCACCTTGGTACCTTTTTCCTCAAAAGCCTCGACCAACTGTATCACAGGCAAGTATCCGTCCAATTTTCAGCATATAAAGACCTTAAAGGGGATGGTGATGGTATCGTGCAACAAACAGTCCAAAAACTGAACTCCGTGACCTCTGGAGCTCATGACGACGTGACTACCTGACGCATCAATGACAGCCTACGACGCACGTTTCGGGAATCCGCCCTTTGACAAGGAGTACATAGAAGTATAGGGATAGCCCCCTATAAGTAGTGTAAAGAAATGCCCTGATTGGACCAATCAAACTTCCGTCATTCTTCATGCTAATGAGTCATATTACTACGTGTCTGCAAAGCGGAGTTTTGATATAAACTAAATTACTACTTATAACTGAAATGATAAATATTTACAAAGAAAACTTAGTGTACGGGAGACACAGGAACACTTATTTATTGCCAATAGACAAAGAATTATAAAATATATTTAGATTGTTATTCGTAACTTAAACTGTTCTGGATCATAGAGCTGCTATTTATCAATATCCATATTGACTATTTTTTCATCTATACAGCATATAAACTAAATGTATACTAGACACTTTACATAGAGTCAAGACTCCCATAAATGAAGCGAAGTGGATGACTTTTGCTTCAGACAAAATGTCCCCAAGGTATATCACGATTCAAACCCCAAGGGGACATAGTGTCCAACATCCTAATCCACTGAGCTTCCTTTTTAAATAGCAGTTTTTGCCTATGGCTGATTTATGTTGTCGTACTCTGTCCCTCACAGACAGGGTGGTCTCACCTACATATGTAACTCCACATATGTTATCTATGTGATCAAATGTCCATGTGGATGGGCATATGTAGGTGAGACCACTCAGTCTGTGAGGGACAGAGTACGACAACATAAATCAGCCATAGGCAAATTAGATGAAGATGCTCCTGTCTTACACCATTTCACCCTAGCATCACATAATAAAAGTCAATTAAGATTCCAAATTGTAGATGGGGTACCTCCAGACGGGGAGAAGAGCGACAAAAACTGCTATTTAAAAAGGAATCTCAGTGGATTAGGATATTGGACACTATGTCCCCTAGGGGTTTGAATCGTGATATACCTTGGGGATATTTTGTCTGAAGCAAAAGTCATCCACTTCGCTTCATTTTTTGGAGTTTTGACTCTATGTAAAGTGTCTATGTAAAGTGTCTATAATACATTTAGTTTATATGCTTTATAGATGAAGAAATAGATGGGGACATTTTGTCTGAAGCAAAAGTCATCCACTTTGCTTAATTCTTGGGAGTCTTGACTCTATGTAAAGTGTCTAGTATACATTTAGTTTATATGCTGTATAGATGAAGAAATAGTCAATATGGATATTGATAAATATCAGCTCTATGACCCAGAACAGTTTAAGTTACAAATAACAATATATAAATATTTTATAATTCTTTGTCTATTGGCAATAAATAAGTGTTCCTGTGTCTCCCGTAATTTAGTTTATATCAACACTCCGCTTCGCAGACATGTAATAATATGACTCATTAGCATGAAGAATGACAGAAGTTTGATTGGTCCATTCAAGGCATTTCTTTACACTACTTATAAGGGGCTCTCTCTATACTTCTATGTATAAAGGGCGGAGTCACAAAACATGTGTCGGAGGCTGTCATTGATGTGTCAGTTAGTCACTTGGTCATGAGGTCCAGAGGTCACGGAGTTCAGTTATTGGGCTGTTTGTCACCATCCCCTTTAGGGTCTGTATATGCTGAAAATTGGACAGATACTTGCCTGTGATACGGTTGGTTGGGGTATTCTGAAGAAAAAGGTACCAAGGGGATTGTGAGTAACACATTAATGTTGGTTGTTGCAAAGTCTCGCTGCACATACTGCTTTTCGACCCTGTACACTGAGATGTATATATAAGGCAATGTATATCTACCTGTGGGTCTAACAGTGTTCAAACACGGCAATTATTGTTAAGACGTACACAGATGGAAACGCTGCTAGCGATACAGATGAATATATAAGGGCTATACAGACCACTCTTATAGGGTGTATTGTTTTTTCACAGTGTGCTAAATAATATATGACTTATCTTAACAAGGACTTCCTATATATCTATATAGTGACCGGTTGTTGACAAAGGACATTCCCTATATAACGCTTGAATTCTATATATATATATATATATATATATATATATACTCTTAAAGGGATATACACCTGAGGATTACGGATACTTAATACATGGGACCAATACAAGTTTGAAGAATTTTATGAAAGTTAAAATTAGCTTAAGAGCAGTTCATCTTGCTATGCTGGTTGTAGAGAGACTCACATATAGGGCTAGATTTATTAAGCCCCTACGGCAGCAAGTTCTCACAAGAACTTGCTCGCCGTGATTTATCAAGCAGCGGTCACCAGACCGCTGCTTCCCTAAGCTCTTTGCCACCTCTAAACTGGCGAAATTCAATCTCCTCGGTCGGACTGGGTGTAGAGAGACTCACATATAGGGCTAGATTTATTAAGCCCCTACGGCAGCAAGTTCTCACAAGAACTTGTTCGCCATGATTTATCAAGCAGCGGTCACCAGACCGCTGCTTCCCTAAGCTCTTTGCCACCTCTAAACTGGCGAAATTCAATCTCCTCGGTCAAGTCCGACCAAGGAGATTGACAGCTCCTGCCCGCGTGTGATTGGCTGTGCGCAGGCAGGGGGTGGGATTGCACGTGAGCGCAAAATTGCGCTCTTGTGCAATGCCAAATACCTGTTGGTAATTTCACCCCGCCACAGGCGAGCTGAGGCGTACAGGGGCGCGTATACGCGCCCCTGTACGCCTCATCTATAATAAATTTAGCCCATAGTAATATAAAGCTAAAAAAAAAAAAACCAAAAGGCATGGCACAATTTTTCTCAATGCTGGAGAATTTATGATCTTCATGTCTCTAGTGCCAATCAAATTCAAATACAGAGAAAACTATTTGCAAGGAAAATTGGGATTTTGTCCCATCTAACCTTAACTGGTAAAAGACGCTCCCAGATTGTAAGTAAAGACAAAGAAAAATCAACAAAGACAAGCAGGATAAACTGACAACTTCAGACTCTGTAATGTTTTTGCAAGCCAGCCTTAAAAAATGTGTGGACTCAAGGATATGAGAAGAGTACTTTTCACAAAATAAAAGATTTACCAATCTGCTTCAGTTCTTGCAGGGTAAGAATACTTCAAACAGCAGTACCTAACTAAGGTGGCATTCTTCCAAAAGTGCCAATATCAAAATGTTAGATTGTGTTTTTTTGAGGTGGAGATAGTTTAATAGTATGCCATTTTATTTTGTGTAGATTTACAATAAAAATAAAAAAGATAAAAAAAACATTCTTAACCACTTGGCTGCATCAATTCTAACAATAGAGTTGATCACAATCTTGTGCTTATTTTGGGTAATAATTTCTGAATGTCAGCTGGTATTGTATTGTTATCCAGTGATTATTATCCTATGCTGCTTCTACCATTAATAAACCATTAAAGTTAAAATCTTTACCTCCTGACAACACAAAATTATATGTGCTGATAATCTCCTAATTCTGTAATCCAAAAAGCAAATACACAAAATGAATGACAAACAAAATAGCAATTTTGGGGGTTTAGGGCCTGTATGTTGCCACTGATCCCTGATATGTAGTTGTAATGACCTGTGAAGAGATTACCCTGTCAAACTAATCCTGGCCAGTATTCTTCTTATCCCAGCGTCAATTGGAGTGACCAGAATGAAAATCCACAGCATGAAACTATAGCACTAGGACCCAAAGGCAGAGTTGGAGGAGGAATAGTTGACAAGCTGGGTCAGAACCAGAGCAAACAAATACAGGTAGATTCATAAGACAACAAAGAGCGTCAGGGACAGGCCAAAGGTCGGAAATCAGATGGGCAATAACGGTACCAAATGAGCAGACAAGAGGATGGTCAATGCAGGCCAGACTGAGAGAATCCAGAGATACAGGAAGTCCAGAAAAAAGTATAGCGCACCCAGGACACAAGTTTCAATACACATGCAAGGTAGAGCACTATTTACGCAGGGCATCGCAGAAAATGACAGGTGCGCTAACCTGACACACAAAGAAAATAGTGACAGCAGCACAGATCACGCAATTAGACAGTTCTGTGCTACTGTAAGACATCAAAGTGACAAAATCTTAGAGAATATATTAACTCTTATTCTGCAAGGATCTGAGTTCACCTAATAACCCACAAAGCTTGATTTATTTTTACCATTTTCTGCGTAATATTGTGAACATAGGCAAGTAATAGACTTGGTTTGTGTGTCAGATTTAGGAAAAAGATTGAGGGGATGTCTAAAGAGGAGAGGGTAATAGAGAGAAAGAGGGTAGAAGTAAGGGAGAGTGGGGGGGGGAGAGAAAAAAAAGGGGGGGGTTAATTTCTTTTCAAACAGGGGCGTCCCTCCAGGAGGCCAGCATCATTTCAAAAGTGCCAAACTGGTTGGTTTTGAATTAATGGAATAATTACAGCAAGAGTAATTCATCAACCGAGGAAATCCAATCCTCTATCGTTGGAATGACCCCTGATTTCCACCTTCTGGGGATGAGTTTTCTGACTCCTGTGATCATAATCAGCAGTAACGCCTGTTTGTATGTCTCTCTTAATTTAGGGAGATTAAGAAGGAGTATCGTTTCCAGTGTGTTTGGGATTATAATTTGCAGTTTATCGGATATAAGACCCACTTTGGACCAAAACCCATGAAGTCTTGGGCAAGACCACCTTATGTGAAGGAGGGTGCCATCCTCTCCGCAACCCCTCCAATACAGGGGGCTCGCTGTCAGGAAACACTTATGTAGCCTTGTTGGTTCTGATTTTGTAAGGTTTAAATGAAAATTAGAAAGAGTGCCATAGTATTGTATTTCTTGGAGGAGTTCTGGGACAGATGTATCTATGTTCGTTAATGTATAGAGGATATCGTCCGCATAAAGCGCTTGCTTATACTTAGTGTCTCCTATATGTATTCCACTAATTTTGGGATTGTTCCTAATTTTCTCTGCAAGAGCTTCAATTGAGAGGCCGAAAAGGAGGGGGGACAAAGGGCAGCCCTGTCTCGTGCCATTCGTAATGTTAAATGTATCCGATAAGGATCAATTTACCCTGACTCGCGCATTCGGGTTGGAATATAAAGCAAATGCCATGTTTATAAATGGTTCTCCAAAATTCAAAGTGTTCATAACCTGACATAGAAAAAGCCAATCGACACGGTCAAAGGCCTTCTCTGCATCTGTCGAAAAGAGTGCCATAGGCAGTTCCTTTGTTCTGGCATATTGTACTAGTTGTAGCACTTTAAAGGTGTTGTCTCTAGCCTCTCTACCAGGGACAAAGTCAACCTGGTCCGTCGAGATTAGATTTGGTAGATACTTATTTAAGCGTTTAGAAAGAATTTTAGCTAAAATGTTGACGTCTGTGTTTAGTAAAGAAATGGGTCTAAAGTTTTCTGGTATTGTGGGGGTCTACCTGGCTTAGGTATCACAGTGATATGCGCCTCCAGCATAGAGCTACTAAGGCAAGGGTTCTCTTTCAAGTCATTAAAAAGTTGTAGCATAGTTGGGGCTAGGGACTGAATAAATGTTTTGTAGTACTTTGGGGTTAGCCCATCGGGTCCTGGACTTTTATCACTTGGCAAGTCTTTGATTGCCTGGGACAGTTATTCAAAGGTTATAGGAGAGGTTATTTTGTCAGTTTCTGAGTTGTCTAATCGCGGTAAGTCCAGTGTGGCCAGATTGCTTTCTATGACCTGTTTTTTTTATCTAAATGTTGCGTTTGGGCACCTATTTTATTGGTAATGTTGTATAATGTTTTATAGTGGGTGTTAAAGGCATTAGCGATCATTTTGTTACTTTTCAGAATGATACCGATTACTGTTTTTATATAGTGTATATGCGATTTGAGTTGTCTGCATAATAACCAGGCTAACAATCTGCCTGGTATGTTTCCCCCTTCATAATATTGTTGTTTAACTAACAATACCTTACGCTTATAAGTCTCCATAAGATGTTGTTTGAGGTCTATCCTAGCTTGTGTTAGAGTTTTTCTGATATCTGCATCAAGCGGGTTTCTTTTATGTTTATCTTCTAGGGCTGCTACTGTATTTAGTAGTTGTATGTGTTTTGCTCTATGTTGTTTGCGCAGACTCGCTATATGCTTTAGAAATTCTCCCCTCGTGACTCCCCACAGTTGTAGAGATCTTCCAACTTATCTGTAAGTGCATGTATGGTGTCTCTATGTCGTATCTCAGATGTAAAATAAAGTCAAAGAAGCAAAAGTTCCTGACGGAGGTGCACCCAGGGAGATGAAGATGGAGGTCTGTCCAGATAATCCAATAGGGAGGCCGCTCTTCTATAGCGTGTGTCCACGATGAAAGAATCTGTAGTAGGGAAAAGGAAGGCGCCAATAGGGTGATAACTCTAAAACCCTGAGAAACAAGTAGAGAAGGAAGAGACCAATACTCACAAACCAGGCGGCACTAAGACGTGCCTAGCCACGCAGACCGGGACCTCAACGTCGCCCGGAAGACAGACAAAGGCAGCAGCTGATCCTCGAGCCAGGCCGGGTTCCGTAAGGCCAATCAGGATCTCTGAATACTGACACCCCTTCCTCCTTGTGTGCCGATGATCTATACACTAGCGGAGGGACAGGTGAATGGCGGTAAACAGTGTTTAAAGCTCCACTTTGCCGAAAAAATAGCACGGTCCACTAAGTTTCTTGCAGACTACCACCGTAAAAGACTTCCTGTTGACAGGTGAAATGAACACTGACCACGCAATGCACCTGAACACGTGACCGGGCATTCTAACCAGACGCTGGAGAAGATTGGGAGAAGCTGAGGCGGAACGGCGAAGCCCCGTGGTCAGTGTTCATTTCACCTGTCAACAGGAAGTCTTTTACGGTGGTAGTCTGCAAGAAACTTAGTGGACCGTGCTATTTTTTCAGCAAAGTGGAGCTTTAAAAACTGTTTACCGCCATTCACCTGTCCCTCCGCTAGTGTACAGATCATCGGCACACAAGGAGGAAGGGGTGTCAGTATCCAGAGATCCTGATTGGCCTTACGGAACCCGGCCTGGCTCGAGGATCAGCTGCTGCCTTTGTCTGTCTTCCGGGCGACGTTGAGGTCCCGGTCTGCGTTGCTAGGCAGGTCTTAGTGCCGCCTGGTTTGTGAGTATTGGTCTCTTCCTTCTCTACTTGTTTCTCAGGTTTTTAGCGTTATCACCCTATTGGCGCCTTCCTTTTCTCTACTACAGTATCTCAGGTGTGTTGCGTTGTATAGAGGTAGCAGTAGTGTTTTAGGCCTCTTCCACCTGAGTCACTCTGGTATCTAGAGAGCTGATGTCCTTTCTTAATTCATGAAATTGATTTTGCATCTCTTGCATGATGCCCTGTATGTCCTCTTTAGTAGAGAGATGTTGTGAACCATCTTTGGTACTGTAATGCTGGGTCTGTTGTTCATTACTGTGGGCTTGTGCAGGTGTTGGCTGCTTGCTTGAAGCCATGTCCCCCAAATTTTGTGGACTAGTAGGTTCCACTTGCCTTAGATATTTACTAAGCGGCCTTATTGGTGTGCCCTTTTCTGCCTTATATTGCTTTTTGATAGGCATCCCCTGGAAGACAGTTCTTTGATAGATAGTAAATAGTTTCTTGGTGGTCCTTGATTTCTATTATTGGGCTTGTGCAGTAAGAAACCTTCAAGAGGGTATTTTGGCCTTTATAAATATATTTGGTTTTGAGGGGTGTATTATCTGGCTGCCTGTGTATAACTAGCCTTTCTTGCCACTCCCAGCAATTATCCTCCAATGTACTAGCTACATCGCTGTCAGGCCTTCCCAATCTGTACACTAATATAAAGGTATGTTTTTATAGGGCTGTTTGTCCTATTTGTTTTTTATAGCCGTAGCGTCAGCAGTATACTTTTTATAGCGAGGTGTGTTTGAGTACCGTACTTACTTTTTGTTGCTGGGCCTTATTGCTGTAAGCGCAACTCTGTTGGAAACCTCAACTTTTCAGGGCAACTGCCCCTGGATGAGTCTGGTGCGATCCAAAGGCTGTGGAGCCTCTATAGTTTGCTGGCAGTGTCCTAGTGGTCGTGGAGGCCTGTGTGTTGGGGCACCACCGTGGTGCATGCGTTTTCAGTAATTTCAGCTGTGCTGACTTGTAGCGCCAGCAAGTTCCACCTGCTCAGATGTCGGGATATCCTGGGCCACTGTCTCCCCTTATGCTTATCAGGGAAATTAGGTCTGCTTAAACCATACTATTGAGCCGTTTAACCTCTTGGACTGGGAGCTTGTTTAAAACACAGCCATCCGCCTCCGTGGCCAAGCTCCGACCGACCCCATTTTACAATTTTTTATTAGTATAAAAGCAATTAAATAAATAAAAAAACTTTAATTGATTGCGCAGGTAGCCTTTGAATCTTTTTAGCACCATTGCTCCCTAATATAATCCAATATGGGGATATTGTAGTGTGTTTTGACCATGCACAAAATCAATGTTACAACTTATAACTTTTGGGGTACCAAGTAATAAACTAAAAGGTAATAGCCTGAGAAAACAGCCCTGTGTAGGCTGAGAAATGCGTTGATTTTTTTTTAATTATATACACTTGCTGCTCTTTGGACCTTGTTATTTCATATCCTGTGGATTGGAGTGAAACATGTTTTCGCATTGGAGATCAGTCTGCTGGGTGGCTGAGAAGTCCCAGCCTACCTGTATTGCACCTGGAGGTGCTTCCAATGTTGTAAGTGTGACCCTGAATATTACATTCTGTTTACTCCAAGCTGTACTGGGCTATGGTGGTTCTATTCTATCCCTATACAGGAACTGTTTGAGAGTGATCTGGAAGCATCTTGATCTGTACCGCTGCTTGCCTTTATCTAGTGAGCTGGACTACTGAGAAGTTCCAGCCTGCTCCAATAGCATCATTGGGTGCATTAAGTTTGTGAGTAGCCATTTGTTTTATTTGCATTATCATCTGTTGCAATGCTACAAGGTAATTTTGGCACCCTTTTTCAGATAAACTGAATGTGTTGTTTGGGTTTTTATCAACTCCTTTTAGCTGTGGATTTTGATAAGACAATTTTTCAGTTAAAACGATATGAAACCCAATTTTTATCTTTCATGATTCAGATAGAGCATGCAATTTTAAGCAACGTTCTAATTTACTCCTATTCATTTTTCTTCGTTATCTTGGTATCTTTATTTAAAAAAGCCGGAATGTAAAAGCTTAAGACACCGTCTATTTTTGGTTCAGCACCCTTGGTAGCACATGCTGATTGGTGGCTCCATTTAGCCACCAATCAGCAAGCGCTACACAGGTGCTGAACATAAAAAAAATTGGCCGGCTCCTAAGCGCCTGCTTTTTTTAAATAAAGATACCAAGAGAAAGAAGAAAATTGCATGCTCTATCTGAATCATGAAAGATAAAATTTGGGTTTCATATCACTTTAAGAAATTCAATTAAAGGGCCACTGTAAGTAAATATTTTCTATGCCTGTTACTAACTAACTACCCCAAATACGCTTTTTATCATTAGCATTTCATTAACATATCTCTACCGTATATCAGAAATCTTGTCTGCAAATTTAATTGTTTTCCAAACCCACTCCGTGGGTATCCTTTGCTCTGTACCAATCCGTTTACAATACCTAGGTTTCAAAATGGCGCTTTAAACACAAAGTTATTGGTTTAAGTATTTTGAACACTCAGTGCTGAAAATAGTGGGCAGGATAACGTGACATCATCGGCGAATAAAAGATATAACTTTTAGAACGTTATGAAACTTCGATTTGGAGAAAAACATAATTTATGTAAGAACTTACCTGATAAATTCATTTCTTTCATATTAGCAAGAGTCCATGAGCTAGTGACGTATGGGATATACATTCCTACCAGGAGGGGCAAAGTTTCCCAAACCTCAAAATGCCTATAAATACACCCCTCACCACACCCACAAATCAGTTTAACGAATAGCCAAGAAGTGGGGTGATAAGAAAAAAGTGCGAAAGCATATAAAATAAGGAATTGGAATAATTGTGCTTTATACAAAAAAATCATAACCACCACAAAAAGGGTGGGCCTCATGGACTCTTGCTAATATGAAAGAAATGAATTTATCAGGTAAGTTCTTACATAAATTATGTTTTCTTTCATGTAATTAGCAAGAGTCCATGAGCTAGTGACGTATGGGATAATGACTACCCAAGATGTGGATCTTTCCACGCAAGAGTCACTAGAGAGGGAGGGATAAAATAAAGACAGCCAATTCCTGCTGAAAATAATCCACACCCAAAATAAAGTTTAATGAAAACATAAGCAGAAGATTCAAACTGAAACCGCTGCCTGAAGTACTTTTCTACCAAAAACTGCTTCAGAAGAAGAAAACACATCAAAATGGTAGAATTTAGTAAAAGTATGCAAAGAGGACCAAGTTGCTGCTTTGCAAATCTGATCAACCGAAGCTTCATTCCTAAACGCCCAGGAAGTAGAAACTGACCTAGTAGAATGAGCTGTAATCCTTTGAGGCGGAGTTTTACCCGACTCGACATAGGCATGATGAATTAAAGATTTCAACCAAGATGCCAAAGAAATGGCAGAAGCTTTCTGGCCTTTTCTAGAACCGGAAAAGATAACAAATAGACTAGAAGTCTTTCGGAAAGACTTAGTAGCTTCAACATAATATTTCAAAGCTCTAACAACATCCAAAGAATGCAACGATTTCTCCTTAGAATTCTTAGGATTAGGACATAATGAAGGAACCACAATTTCTCTACTAATGTTGTTGGAATTCACAACCTTAGGTAAAAATTGAAAAGAAGTTCGCAACACCGCCTTATCCTGATGAAAAATCAGAAAAGGAGACTCACAAGAAAGAGCAGATAATTCAGAGACTCTTCTGGCAGAAGAGATCGCCAAAAGGAACAAAACTTTCCAAGAAAGTAATTTAATGTCCAATGAATGCATGGGTTCAAAAGGAGGAGCTTGAAGAGCCCCCAGAACCAAATTCAAACTCCAAGGAGGAGAAATTGACTTAATGACAGGTTTTATACGAACCAAAGCTTGTACAAAACAATGAATATCAGGAAGATTAGCAATCTTTCTGTGAAAAAGAACAGAAAGAGCAGAGATTTGTCCTTTCAAGGAACTTGCGGACAAACCTTTATCTAAACCATCCTGAAGAAACAGTAAAATTCTCGGTATTCTAAAAGAATGCCAAGAAAAATGATGAGAAAGACACCAAGAAACATAAGTCTTCCAGACTCTATAATATATCTCTCTAGATACAGATTTACGAGCCTGTAACATAGTATTAATCACAGAGTCAGAGAAACCTCTTTGACCAAGAATCAAGCGTTCAATCTCCATACCTTTAAATTTAAGGATTTGAGATCCTGATGGAAAAAAGGACCTTGCGACAGAAGGTCTGGTCTTAACGGAAGAGTCCACGGTTGGCAAGAGGCCATCCGGACAAGATCCGCATACCAAAACCTGTGAGGCCATGCTGGAGCTACCAGCAGAACAAACGAGCATTCCTTCAGAATCTTGGAGATTACTCTTGGAAGAAGAACTAGAGGCGGAAAGATATAGGCAGGATGATACTTCCAAGGAAGTGATAATGCATCCACTGCCTCCGCCTGAGGATCCCGGGATCTGGACTGATACCTGGGAAGTTTCTTGTTTAGATGAGACGCCATCAGATCTATTTCTGGAAGTTCCCACATTTGAACAATCTGAAGAAATACCTCTGGGTGAAGAGACCATTCGCCCGGATGCAACGTTTGGCGACTGAGATAATCCGCTTCCCAATTGTCTATACCTGGGATATGAACCGCAGAGATTAGACAGGAGCTGGATTCCGCCCAAACCAGAATTCGAGATACTTCTTTCATAGCCAGAGGACTGTGAGTCCCTCCTTGATGATTGATGTATGCCACAGTTGTGACATTGTCTGTCTGAAAACAAATGAACGATTCTCTCTTCAGAAGAGGCCAAGACTGAAGAGCTCTGAAAATTGCACGGAGTTCCAAAATATTGATCGGTAATCTCACCTCCTGAGATTCCCAAACTCCTTGTGCCGTCAGAGATCCCCACACAGCTCCCCAACCTGTAAGACTTGCATCTGTTGAAATTACAGTCCAGGTCGGAAGAACAAAAGAAGCCCCCTGAATTAAACGATGGTGATCTGTCCACCACGTCAGAGTGTGTCATACAATCGGTTTTAAAGATATTAATTGAGATATCTTTGTGTAATCCCTGCACCATTGATTCAGCATACAGAGCTGAATAGGTCGCATGTGAAAACGAGCAAAGGGGATCGCGTCCGATGCAGCAGTCATAAGACCTAGAATTTCCATGCATAAGGCTACCGAAGGGAATGATTGTGACTGAAGGTTTCGACAAGCTGAAATCAATTTTAGACGTCTCTTGTCTGTCAAAGACAGAGTCATGGACACTGAATCTATCTGGAAACCCAGAAAGGTTACCCTTGTCTGAGGAATCAATGAACTTTTTAGTGAATTGATCCTCCAACCATGATCTTGAAGAAACAACACAAGTCGATTCGTATGAGATTCTGCTAAATGTAAAGACTGAGCAAGTACCAAGATATCGTCCAAATAAGGAAATACCACAATACCCTGTTCTCTGATGCTAATTTATATTCAATATACTGGCTTATTATATATAATACCGCTCTGATAGCCCCTAATTACGCTTATGATTATACATATAAACTACTGTTATGCTTGGAATCACTTTGATATATTTTGAGCGATAAGTGTTTATATTTGATTAGTATGAATGTTTTTGGCACGTTTGCTTGTATGTATGTATGCAACTAATAACATATAGGGATTCAGCTAGAAATCGGCTGACTTTGTTAAATCAAAGCAGTACGCAGGCAGGACGACGCCCTTGAGCGCATAGCTTGTTTGCTTCTGTGTGGATACATTTGTGAAGTGTGGGTTTTTGATCCTGACTGATACACTGGATGCAGCTCTATCCCTATTTAAAGGAATACACACGTCCTCTGGGCCACTGGCCCTTTTTAATAATAACAATAGCAAGATGCTAGATAGTTTGGTTGTTGAATAAAGAGTTTGGAAGTGCATATTCCCATCTCTAAATACCTACTATAGCATCCCCCTACTATTATGTCTGTTTATTGTAGCCAGATGATAGATGGTTTGTGTGTTCGAATAAATAAGTCTGGAACTATAAATTCCCATCTATAAATACCTACCAATACATCTTCCTACTGTTGTGTCCATTTGTGTGTGTATATATATATATATATATATATATATATATATATATGTTAATAAAGTGTAATTTTTAATCCATTTTTCTATTTTGATAATCCAGTGTATAATTCTACACTTGACTTAAATGTCACAAATCTTCTAATCTTTCCCCAACCCCTCTATGATATTCACCTCCTGGTCAGCAGGAGGTGGCAAAGCTGTTAAATAGCTCCTCCCTTCCCTCCCACTCCAGTCATTCGACCGAAGTTAAGGATAGAAAGGAAAAACCAAGGTGTCTGAAGTTTATAACAACCAACAACCTGTCTTACAAGAACAGGGCGGGCCGCGGACTCATCGTGTCAAAAAAGAAATACATTTATCAGGTAAGCATAAATTTTCTTTTCTATGACACAATGAGTCCACGGATCATCTTAATTACTAATGGGATTCAATACCCAAGCTAGAGTACCCAGATGATTACGGGAGGGACAAGACAGGGAACCTAAACGGAAGGTACCACTGCTTGAAGAACCTTTCTCCCAAAAGCTTCCTCAGCCGAGGCAAAAGTGTCAAATTTGTAGAACTTTGAAAAAGTGTGAAGAGAGGACCAAGTTGCAGCCTTGCAAATCTGTTCCACAAAAGCTTAATTTTTGAATGCCCACGAGGAAGCAACAACCCTCGTGGAATGAGCAGTAACTCTCTCAGGAGGCTGCTGACCAGCAGTCTCATATGCAAAACGTACAATACTCTTCAGTAAAAGAAAGAGAAGTAGCCGTAGCTTTCTATCCCTTACCTTTTCCTGAGAAAATTACAAACAAAGAAGACTGACTAAAGTCCTTAGTCGCCTGCAGGTAAAACTATAAAGCACTGACCACGTCCAAATTGTGCAGAAGTCGTTCTTTCTGAGGAGGAGGATTAGGACACAAAGAAGGAACAACAATCTCCTGATTAATGTTCCGATCAGAAACTACCTTAGGAAGAAATCCTAATGTAGTACATAAAAATACCTTATCTGAATGCAAAATAAGGCAAGGAGACTCATACTGCAATGCCGAGAGCTCTGACACTCTACAGTGTCAGAAGAAGAAATAGCAACAAGAAATAAAACTTTCCAAGATAACAACTTAATATCTAAGGAATGTATAGGCTCAAACGGAGTCCCTTGAAGAACTCTGAGAACTAAATTAAGACTCCATGGAGGAGTAACTGGTTTGAACACAGGCCTGATCCTGACGAAGGCCTGACAAAATGATTGTACATCTGGGACATCTGCCAGAGATTTGTGTAACAAAATAAATAAGGCCGAGATTTGACCCTTTAGGGAACTTGTCGATAACCCTTTCTTCAAACCCTCTTGGAGAAAAGACAAAATTCTAGGAATCCTAACTCTACTCCATGAGTAGCCCTCGGATTCGCACCAATAGAGATATTTACGCCAAATCTTATGGTAAATCTTTCTAGTTACAGGCTTATGAGCCTGAATCATGTTCTCTATGACCGAGTCAGAAAACCCCCGCTTGGATAAAATTAAGCGTTCAATCTCCAAGCAGTCAGCTTCAGAGAAACTAGATTTGGGTGAAGGAAGGGTCCCTGAATTAGAAGATCCTTCTCAACTGAAGTCTCCAAGGTGGCAGAGATGCCATGTCCACCAGATCTGCATACCAAAGCCTGCGAGGCCAAGCCGGAGCTATGAGGATTACCAATGCCCTCTCCTGTTTGATTCAAGCAATGACCCGAGGAAGAAGAGCAAACGGAGGAAATAGGTATGCTAGACTGAAGGTCCAAGGGACCGCCAGAGCATCTATCAGCTTCGCCTGGGGGTCCCTGGACCTCGACCCGTATCTCGGGAGCTTGGCATTCTGTCGGGATGCCTTGAGATCCAATTCTGGCTGACCCCACTTGAGAATCAGGTTTGAAAATACTTCCGGATGGAGTTCCCACTCCCCCGGATGAAAAGTCTGCCTGCTCAGGAAATCCGCCTCCCAGTTGTCCACCCCTAGGATGTGGATCGTCGACAGACAGCAAGAGTGGACTTCCGCCCATTGGATTATTTTGGTTACCTCGGTCATCGCTAAGGAACTCCTCATTCCCCCCTGATGATTGATGTAAGCCACTGAAGTTATATTGTCCGACTAGAACCTGATAAACCGGACCGAGGCTAACTGGGGCCAGGCCAGAAGAGCATTGAAGATCGCTCTCAGTTCTAGAATGTTTATAGGAAGAGCAGACTCTGAGTCCAAACTCCCTGAGCTTTTAGGAAGCCCCAGATTGGTCCCCACCCTAGAAGGCTTGGGTCTGTTGTCACATTCACCCAAGATGGTCTGCGAAAGCTGGTTCCCTGGGAGAGGTGATCCAGAGACAACCACCATTGAAGAGAATCCCTTGTCTCCTGCTCCAGTAGTATTCGAGGAGACAAGTCTGCATAATCTCCGTTCCATTGCCTGAGCATGCTTAACTGCAGAGGTCTGAGGTGGAACCAAGCAAACGGGATGATGTCCATGGCCGCCACCATCAGCCCAATTACCTCCATGCACTGAGCCACTGACGGCCGAGGAGTGGAATGAAGGACTAGGCAAGTATTGATAATCTTTGGAATCTATTGTGGTTCCTAAGAAAGTTACCCTTGTATTTGGAACTTAGGAACTCTTTTTCAAAATTTACCTTCCACACGTGAGATCACAGGAAGGATAACACCATGTCCGTGTGGGATCTTGCTTGTTGAAAGGATGGCACCTGGACTAGGATGTCGTCCAGATAGGGCGCCACTGCAATGCCCTGTGACTGAAGCACCGCCAACAGCGATCCCAGAACCTTTGTGAAAATTCTGGGAGTTGCGGCAAGACCGAAAGGAAGAGCCACGAACTGGAAGTGTTTTTCCAGGAAGGCAAACCTTAGGAACTTGTGATGATCCCTGTGAATAGGAACATGTAGGTACACATCCTTTAAATGTACTGTTGGCAAAAATTGACCCTCTTGGATCAAGGGAAGAATGGAATGAATAGTTTCCATCTTGAATGACCCTGAGAAATTTGTTTAGACTCTTGAGGTCTAAAATTGGTCTGAAGGTTCCCTCCTTTTTGGGAACCATGAACAGATTGGAATAAAAATCCCGACCCTGTTCCTGTACTGGAACGGGAACAATCACTCACAGGGTGGAGAGGTCTCCTACGCAGTGTAAGAATGCCTCTCTCTTTGTCTGGTCTGCAGATAATCTTGAAAGTAGAAACCTACCTCTGGGAGGAAAACTTTTGAACTCTAGTTTGTATCCCTGGGACATTCTCTCTATTGCCCAGGGATCCTGAACATCCCAAACCCAAGCCTTAGCGAAGAAGGAAAGTCTGCCCCCTACCAGATCCCGATCACGGATCAGGGGCATGCCCCTTCATGCTGTCTTGGATTAAATAGCAGGCTTATAGGATTGTTTTCCCTTATTCCAAGACTGGTTGGGTCTCCATACAGGTTTAGATTGTTCCTGCTTAGAGAAGGATGAGGAAGAAATTTCGAAAGGAACGAAAATTACTCTTGAGGGAGAAGATGACCCTTACCTCCCGTGATATCGGAGATAATTTCCGTCAGGCCAGGTCCAAACAAGGTCTTCCCCTTGTAAGGAATAGCCAAAAGCTTAGACTTAGAGGACACATACGCAGACCAAGGTTTTAACCATAAGGCTCTGCGGGCTAGAGTAGAGAAACCCAAAATGTTTGCTCCCAGTTTGATAACTTGAAGGGAAGCATCCATAATAAAGGAATTAGCTAGTTTAAGAGCTTTTATCTTGGATTTCATCTAAAGAGGTTTCCGTCCTGATGGCATCAGACATCATACATCTTTTTGAGTAAACCCTCAAACTTCTTGTCCATAGGGTCTTTGAATGCACAACTATCCTCTATGGGAATAGTAGTTCTCTTAGCTAAGGTGGAAACAGCTCCTTCCACCTTGGGAACTGTTTGCCAAGCCTCCTTAATAGAGTCGGCTATGGGAAACATCTTCTTAAATATAGGAGATGGAGAAAAAAGGTATACCTGGCCTCTCCCACTCATTAGCAATGATCTCAGAAGCTCGGTCAGGGACGGGAAACACATCTGTTGAGGCAGGAACCTCAAAATATTTGTTCAGCTTACTGGACTTCTTAGGGACGACAACTACCGTGGAGTCAGTCGTCCAAAGTAGCTAAAACCTCCTTAAGTAACAGGCGGAGGTGTACCAGCTTAAACCTGAGAGATTCAACCTCCGTATCAGCAAGGAGAATTACACTATCCGAATCTGAAACTTCACCTTCAATGCTACCACGGTATCCTCCTCTTCAGGCTTATGGGAGGGGATCTCCGAAATAGCAACAACTGCGTCAGAAACCTTACTTACTGAATGTCTGATTTTCCTCTTACGTTTTCTCTGCAACATTGGAAAAGCAGACAACGCATCTGAAATAGTAGAAGACATGAGAGAAGCGATGCCATTTAAAGTAACCCCCGCGGGAGCTTGAGAGGAAACGCAGGGCACTGCATGTGAAGGCAGTAAAATTTGGGGAGATTGGGGAGAAAGTTGTGGCATATATTGCACCTCAAGAGAAGACTCCTGGACAACATCCGCTTTAGAAAAAGTTGGCTCAGAAAAAAATATTTCCCTATAATTCAGTCCTCTCAATACATGAGGAGCAGAAAGGGATTGGTGGTTCCACATTGGCATTACAGCACAAGGAGCAAGTAACATCTTGCAAATCCCCTTGGTCCATACTGAATCACAATAATGAAGTTATGAAGTAAAACATTTATTTTTGATAGAAATTTTTTTTTAAGTGCAAAAAAATACTGGCCCTTTAAATTTAAACATGTAACTTTTTTACTGTGCATGTAAAAAAACGTACCCAAATGCCTAGAAAACAAAAAAAATGACACCCCTACACCTCAGCAGCTCTGCTGAGGTGCCTACCTGACTGCAAGAACGGAGACCTCAAGGAAAACGATCCGGACTCGATAGGGGAACGACTCAGCTACTTTCCGGTCCTAGAAACGCCTAATTGTAAAGAACCATGCATTTTTAGGCAGAGACCGGAGTTTCCGACCTGATTGTGCCTGAACAAAGAAGCGCAGTGAAAAAGCGTGCAATTCAGAAAGGTCCACCCATCGTGAGCCGACTAACAGTAACACACTCTCCCGGTCGGCATTTTGTTATTAGAAAGGCCGTAGAGAAATTGAAACCACCAGAGCCATAAAATGTATCTCCCAGCCCCAGTGCCTGATAACTGCTCTCTGTTTCTCTCAGTCACTGAGAGTTAACATTGTCCCAAATAACGTGTGTTGAAATGAGCCCTTTATTACTGTAACTTTCTGTAGTGAAGTGCTCCCTTTTTGATATTAACCCCAGAAAAATAAAGTAGCACTTACCTCATGTCTGTCTGACAGCAAGGCAGTTCACCAGGTTTGAGGGGTCCTCTCCCCCACATGGACATGTGACAAAAAGGAAATTCCTGAATAAACATTCCTCAGGTTTTCAGGGTTAGGGCAGCAACAATATATGGGAGGCGCAGTGAGAATTATGTCCCACAAGTTCCCATTGCTGTAAAGCCACCACTGCTCTACTGAAGAGACTGATATGGACTACGGCTACAACCTAGAACAAAGCAGCACAATCATGTACCACTCTTGATTGAAGAATCTAACACCTCACTTTACCACTTCCTAGCACTAACGTAGGCAAAGAGAATGACTGGGGTGGGAGGGAAGGGAGGAGCTATTTAACAGCTTTGCTGTGGTGCTCTTTGCCGCCTCCTGCTGACCAGGAGATGAATATCCCATTAGTAATTAAGATGATCCATGGACTCATGTGTCATAAAAAATAAAATAGTGTAACCTAGGATATGTAACAAAATAATTAAACAAATAAATCTGTAGCACTCCCCCCCCCTATAGTTACAGTTTCTTCTTGTTTGTGTTTGATTTTTACATTGTAAAGTAAAATAAAAATCACGAAAATATACAAACAGTTCCACCTTACACACATATGGAATTTTACAGCAGTTATACAATAACAGTGTACAGCATTATTCCACAACCTTGCATTTGTGCAATGTAAACATTACTATATCAGTGCAGTTTATCAGCAAACACCACAATTACACACACAAAATAAATGCTATTAGCTGAGGGTAAACAATCTTATTTCTTCTGAGTCCTTAAAGGCACATAGATGTATGTATTATTTTTAGACACTGTAAAAAAGCAAATTATACCTACCCAACTTTGTAAAACAAACTTAATATTGAATCACATAACAAATCAGGTCCTTATTGAAGGAACAAAGAATGAAAAGACAAAACAGAATTTATGCTTACCTGATAAATTACTTTCTCCAACGGTGTGTCCGGTCCACGGCGTCATCCTTACTTGTGGGAATATCTCTTCCCCAACAGGAAATGGCAAAGAGTCCCAGCAAAGCTGGCCATATAGTCCCTCCTAGGCTCCGCCCACCCCAGTCATTCGACCGACGGACAGGAGGAAAAAAATAGGAGAAACCATATGGTACCGTGGTGACTGTAGTTAGAGAAAATAATTCATCAGACCTGATTAAAAAACCAGGGCCGGCCGTGGACCGGACACACCGTTGGAGAAAGTAATTTATCAGGTAAGCATAAATTCTGTTTTCTCCAACATTGGTGTGTCCGGTCCACGGCGTCATCCTTACTTGTGGGAACCAATACCAAAGCTTTAGGACACGGATGAAGGGAGGGAGCAAATCAGGTTACCTAAACGGAAGGCACCACGGCTTGCAAAACCTTTCTCCCAAAAATAGCCTCTGAAGAAGCAAAAGTATCAAATTTGTAAAATTTGGCAAAAGTGTGCAGTGAAGACCAAGTCGCTGCCTTACATATCTGATCAACAGAAGACTCGTTCTTGAAGGCCCATGTGGAAGCCACAGCCCTAGTGGAGTGAGCTGTGATTCTTTCAGGAGGCTGCCGTCCGGCAGTCTCGTAAGCCAATCGGATGATGCTTTTAAGCCAAAAGGAAAGAGAGGTAGAAGTCGCTTTTTGACCTCTCCTTTTACCAGAATAGACGACAAACAGAGAAGATGTTTGTCTGAAATCTTTTGTAGCTTCTAAATAGAATTTTAGAGCACGGACTACGTCCAAATTGTGTAACAAACGTTCCTTCTTTGAAACTGGATTCGGACACAAAGAAGGTACAACTATCTCCTGGTTAATATTTTTGTTAGAAACAACCTTTGGAAGAAAACCAGGCTTAGTACGCAAAACCACCTTATCTGCATGGAACACCAGATAGGGCGGAGAACACTGCAGAGCAGATAACTCTGAAACTTTTCTAGCAGAAGAAATAGCAACCAAAAACAAAACTTTCCAAGATAACAACTTAATATCTATGGAATGTAGAGGTTCAAACGGAACCCCTTGAAGAACTGAAAGAACTAGATTTAAACTCCAGGGAGGAGTCAAAGGTCTGTAAACAGGCTTGATCCTAACCAGGGCCTGAACAAATGCTTGAACATCTGGCACACCTGCCAGTCGTTTGTGTAGTAAGACAGATAAAGCAGAAATCTGTCCCTTTAGAGAACTCGCAGATAATCCTTTATCCAAACCTTCTTGCAGAAAGGAAAGAATCTTAGGAATTTTTATCTTATTCCATGGGAATCCCTTGGATTCACACCAGCAGATATATCTTTTCCATATTTTATGGTAAATCTTTCTAGTTACCGGTTTTCTGGCTTGAACCAGAGTATCTATCACAGAATCTGAAAACCCACGCTTTGATAGAATCAAGCGTTCAATCTCCAAGCCGTCAGCTGGAGGGAGACCAGATTTGGATGTTCGAATGGACCCTGAACAAGAAGGTCCTGTCTCAAAGGTAGCTTCCATGGTGGAACCGATGACATATTCACCAGGTCTGCATACCAAGTCCTGCATGGCCACGCAGGAGCTATCAAGATCACCGAGGCCCTCTCCTGTTTGATCCTGGCTACCAGCCTGGGAATGAGAGGAAACGGTGGAAACACATAAGCTAGGTTGAAGGTCCAAGGCGCTACTAGTGCATCCACTAGAGTCGCCTTGGGATCCCTGGATCTGGACCCGTAGCAAGGAACCTTGAAGTTCTGACGAGACGCCATCAGATCCATGTCTGGAATGCCCCATAATTGAGTCAACTGGGCAAAGATCTCCGGGTGGAGTTTCCACCCCCCCGGATGGAATGTCTGACGACTCAGATAATCCGCTTCCCAGTTTTCCACACCTGGGATGTGGATCGCAGATAGGTGGCAGGAGTGATCCTCCACCCATTGTATTATTTTGGTCACTTCTTTCATCGCCAGGGAACTCCTTGTTCCCCCCTGATGATTGATATACGCAACAGTCGTCATGTTGTCTGATTGGAATCTTATGAATCTGGCCTTTGCAAGCTGAGGCCAGGACCTGAGAGCATTGAATATCGCTCTTAATTCCAGAATGTTTATCGGGAGAAGACACTCTTCCCGAGACCATATTCCCTGAGCTTTCAGGGATTCCCAGACCGCGCCCCAGCCCACTAGACTGGCGTCGGTCGTGACGATGACCCACTCTGGTCTGCGGAAGCTCATTCCCTGGGATAGGTGGTCCAGGGTTAGCCACCAACGGAGTGAATCTCTGGTCTTCTGATCTACTTGAATTACTGGAGACAAGTCTGTATAGTCCCCATTCCACTGTTTCAGCATGCACAGTTGTAATGGTCTTAGATGAATTCGCGCAAAAGGAACTATGTCCATTGCTGCAACCATCAACCCTACTACTTCCATGCACTGAGCTATGGAAGGACGTGGAACAGAATGGAGAACTTGACAAGCGCTTAGAAGTTTTGACTTTCTGACATCTGTCAGGAAAATCCTCATTTCTAAGGAATCTATTATTGTTCCCAAGAAGGGAACTCTTGTTGACGGAGACAGAGAACTCTTTTCTATGTTCACCTTCCATCCGTGAGATCTGATAAAGGCCAGAACGATGTCTGTATGAGCCTTTGCTTTTGAAAGACGACGCTTGTATTAGAATGTCGTCCAAGTATGGTACTACTGCAATGCCCCTCGGTCTTAGGACCGCTAGAAGGGACCCGAGTACCTTTGTGAAAATCCTTGGAGCAGTGGCTAATCCGAATGGAAGGGCCACAAACTGGTAATGTTTGTCCAGAAAGGCGAACCTTAGGAACTGATGATGTTCTTTGTGGATAGGAATATGTAGGTACGCATCCTTTAGATCCACGGTAGTCATAAATTGACCTTCCTGGATAGTGGGTAGAATCGTTCGAATGGTTTCCATTTTGAACGATGGTACCCTGAGAAATTTGTTTAGGATCTTTAAATCCAGAATTGGTCTGAAGGTTCCCTCTTTTTTGGGAACTACGAACAGATTTGAGTAAAATCCCATTCCTTGTTCCGTCATTGGAACTGGGTGTATCACTCCCATCTTTAACAGGTCTTCTACACAATGTAAGAACGCCTGTCTCTTTATTTGGTTTGAGGATAAGTGAGACATGTGGAACCTTCCCCTTGGGGGTAGTTCCTTGAATTCCAGAAGATAACCCTGAGAAACTATTTCTAGCGCCCAGGGATCCTGAACATCTCTTGCCCAAGCCTGGGCAAAGAGAGAGAGTCTGCCCCCCACTAGATCCGGTCCCGGATCGGGGGCTACTCCTTCATGCTGTTTTGTTAGCGGTAGCAGGCTTCTTGGTCTGCTTACCCTTGTTCCAGCCTTGCATCGGTTTCCAGGCTGGCTTGGACTGTGAAGCATTACCCTCTTGCGTAGATGATGCAGAATTAGAGGCCGGTCCTTTCCTGAAATTACGAAAGGAACGAAAATTAGACTTATTCTTAGCCTTGAAAGGCCTATCTTGTGGGAGGGCGAGGCCCTTTCCCCCAGTGATGTCTGAGATAATCTCTTTCAATTCTGGTCCAAAGAGAGTTTTACCCTTGAAGGGGATGTTAAGCAATTTTGTCTTGGATGATACATCCGCTGACCAAGACTTTAGCCAAAGCGCTCTGCGCGCCACAATTGCAAACCCTGAATTTTTCGCGGCTAATCTAGCTAATTGCAAAGCGGCATCTAAAATAAAAGAGTTAGCCAACTTAAGTGCGTGAACTCTGTCCATAACCTCCTCATATGGAGTCTCTCTACTGAGCGACTTTTCTAGTTCCTCGAACCAGAACCACGCTGCTGTAGTGACAGGAACAATGCACGAAATGGGTTGTAGAAGGTAACCTTGCTGTACAAAAATCTTTTTAAGCAAACCCTCCAATTTTTTATCCATAGGATCTTTGAAAGCACAACTATCCTCAATAGGAATAGTAGTGCGCTTGTTTAAAGTAGAAACTGCCCCCTCGACCTTAGGGACTGTCTGCCATAAGTCCTTTCTTGGGTCGACCATAGGAAATAATTTCTTAAATATAGGAGGGGGAACAAAAGGTATGCCGGGCTTCTCCCACTCCTTATTCACTATGTCCGCCACCCGCTTGGGTATAGGAAAAGCGTCGGGGTGCAGCGGAACCTCTAGGAACTTGTCCATCTTGCATAATTTTTCTGGAATGACCAAGTTGTCACAATCATCCAGAGTAGATAACACCTCCTTAAGCAGTGCGCGGAGATGTTCTAATTTAAATTTAAATGTCACAACATCAGGTTCAGCCTGTTGAGAAATTTTTTCTGAATCTGAAATTTCCCCATCTGACAAAACCTCCCTCATGGCCCCTTCAGATTGGTGTGAGGGTATGACAGAAACATTATCATCAGCACCCTCCTGCTCTTCAGTGTTTAAAACAGAGCAATCGCGCTTTCTCTGATATGCAGGCATTTTGGATAAAATATTAGCTATAGAGTTATCCATTACAGCCGTCAATTGTTGCATGGTAATAAGCATTGGTGCGCTAGAAGTACTAGGGGCCTCCTGCGTGGGCAAAACTGGCGTAGACACAGAAGGAGATGATGTAGAACTATGTCTACTCCCTTCATCTGATGAATCATCTTGGGCAACTTTACTAACTGTGGCAGTACTGTCCTTACTTTGTTTGGACGCTATGGCACAATTATCACACAATTTTGAAGGGGGAGACACATTGGCTTTCATACATAAAGAACATAGCTTATCTGAAGGCACAGACATGTTAAACAGGCTTAAACTTGTCAATAAAGCACAAAAACCGTTTTAAAACAAAACCGTTACTGTCTCTTTAAATTTTAAACAGAGCACACTTTATTACTGAATATGCGAAAAAATATGAAGGAATTGTGCAAAATTTACCAAAATTTCACCACAGTGTCTTAAAGCATTAAAAGTATTGCACACCAATTTTCAGAGCTTTAACCCTTAAAATAACGAAACCGGAGCCGGTTACAGATTTAACCCCTATACAGTCCCAGCTACAGCCTTTGCTGTGACTTTACCAAGCCCAGAGGGGAATACGATACCAAATGACGCCTTCTAGGAACTTTTCCAACTACTTTCAGGTCCTCACACATGCATCTGCATGTCTTGCTCTCAAAAACAACTGCGCAGTAATGGCGCGAAAATGAGGCTCAGCCTACAACTGGGAAGGCCCTTCCTGACTGGAAAAGGTGTCTATATTATAGTTTAGGGAGAATGGGGGGATTTTGGCATTTAAGCCAAGTGTAGAATTATACACTCGTTATCAGAATTAGAAAAGATATTAAAATGTAACACTTTATTAACAAATATGCAAAGACAAACATTACCATAGGTAGATACTGTAGTTCAAAAAGAGTCTGGGTATAGTTACTTCCAGTCCCCACAAAGTAGGATTTAAGCAATACAGTATCTATCTACAATTTAAAAAGAGATACTATGAAGGCCTTAAAGAAACATGGGAATTCCACTGCCAGTTTCTATCAGTCAATTGCCTTTAAATAGCATCTATGTTAAAAATAAAAGAGGGGCTATAGAGTCTGTAAAGGCGTGTAGTTGTAATTGTAATAAGCTAGTATTAGGCAAATCAAGAGAGGTAGGGTGCTTTGTAATTCACAATCAATCCAATTCCCAACAGTATTCACACTGTCTATAAGGCTGTGCGCTCAAAGGCGACCTCCTACCTGCGTACCGCTCTGATTTAACAGAGTCGGCCGATTTCTGACTGAATTCCCTATATACAGCTTTCTATATATCACACACACATCGCAGCATACAATTCTTATATCCGATACTACCGGTCGTTATCATTGTCCTCTAAGTCTATATCAATCTTTTTAAGCAAACCCTCCAATTTTTTATCCATAGGATCTTTGAAAGCACAACTATCCTCAATAGGAATAGTAGTGCGCTTGTTTAAAGTAGAAACTGCCCCCTCGACCTTAGGGACTGTCTGCCATAAGTCCTTTCTTGGGTCGACCATAGGAAATAATTTCTTAAATATAGGAGGGGGAACAAAAGGTATGCCGGGCTTCTCCCACTCCTTATTCACTATGTCCGCCACCCGCTTGGGTATAGGAAAAGCGTCGGGGTGCAGCGGAACCTCTAGGAACTTGTCCATCTTGCATAATTTTTCTGGAATGACCAAGTTGTCACAATCATCCAGAGTAGATAACACCTCCTTAAGCAGTGCGCGGAGATGTTCTAATTTAAATTTAAATGTCACAACATCAGGTTCAGCCTGTTGAGAAATTTTTTCTGAATCTGAAATTTCCCCATCTGACAAAACCTCCCTCATGGCCCCTTCAGATTGGTGTGAGGGTATGACAGAAACATTATCATCAGCACCCTCCTGCTCTTCAGTGTTTAAAACAGAGCAATCGCGCTTTCTCTGATATGCAGGCATTTTGGATAAAATATTAGCTATAGAGTTATCCATTACAGCCGTCAATTGTTGCATGGTAATAAGCATTGGTGCGCTAGAAGTACTAGGGGCCTCCTGCGTGGGCAAAACTGGCGTAGACACAGAAGGAGATGATGTAGAACTATGTCTACTCCCTTCATCTGATGAATCATCTTGGGCAACTTTACTAACTGTGGCAGTACTGTCCTTACTTTGTTTGGACGCTATGGCACAATTATCACACAATTTTGAAGGGGGAGACACATTGGCTTTCATACATAAAGAACATAGCTTATCTGAAGGCACAGACATGTTAAACAGGCTTAAACTTGTCAATAAAGCACAAAAACCGTTTTAAAACAAAACCGTTACTGTCTCTTTAAATTTTAAACAGAGCACACTTTATTACTGAATATGCGAAAAAATATGAAGGAATTGTGCAAAATTTACCAAAATTTCACCACAGTGTCTTAAAGCATTAAAAGTATTGCACACCAATTTTCAGAGCTTTAACCCTTAAAATAACGAAACCGGAGCCGGTTACAGATTTAACCCCTATACAGTCCCAGCTACAGCCTTTGCTGTGACTTTACCAAGCCCAGAGGGGAATACGATACCAAATGACGCCTTCTAGGAACTTTTCCAACTACTTTCAGGTCCTCACACATGCATCTGCATGTCTTGCTCTCAAAAACAACTGCGCAGTAATGGCGCGAAAATGAGGCTCAGCCTACAACTGGGAAGGCCCTTCCTGACTGGAAAAGGTGTCTATATTATAGTTTAGGGAGAATGGGGGGATTTTGGCATTTAAGCCAAGTGTAGAATTATACACTCGTTATCAGAATTAGAAAAGATATTAAAATGTAACACTTTATTAACAAATATGCAAAGACAAACATTACCATAGGTAGATACTGTAGTTCAAAAAGAGTCTGGGTATAGTTACTTCCAGTCCCCACAAAGTAGGATTTAAGCAATACAGTATCTATCTACAATTTAAAAAGAGATACTATGAAGGCCTTAAAGAAACATGGGAATTCCACTGCCAGTTTCTATCAGTCAATTGCCTTTAAATAGCATCTATGTTAAAAATAAAAGAGGGGCTATAGAGTCTGTAAAGGCGTGTAGTTGTAATTGTAATAAGCTAGTATTAGGCAAATCAAGAGAGGTAGGGTGCTTTGTAATTCACAATCAATCCAATTCCCAACAGTATTCACACTGTCTATAAGGCTGTGCGCTCAAAGGCGACCTCCTACCTGCGTACCGCTCTGATTTAACAGAGTCGGCCGATTTCTGACTGAATTCCCTATATACAGCTTTCTATATATCACACACACATCGCAGCATACAATTCTTATATCCGATACTACCGGTCGTTATCATTGTCCTCTAAGTCTATATCAATAAAAAGAGGTGACCCTGTTTGTAGTGGATACAGATACAGATTGAACTATACTTATGTTGCGGGGCAATAACTATAAAGCTGTCATTCCTCTTACTAGTATCAACGAATTTTCTATTGTCTAGCATATGCCCCAATAGGAGCTGCAGCGTTAGCCCCAAATTTTGCAACACTTGTATCCAGGCGGATATTCCGCTCGTGTATGCTATGTGATTACTAGCAACCACGCTCAGAACAGACTCCGCCCGCCGACGCGTTTCCGTCACTGTAACGTGACTTCGTCAGGGCATAGGGCCAGCCCAGCGTTATGCTATGCTATTTATACCCGATGGTTGTCAGGGTAACGGTTTGTGACTCCTCCGATGTTATGCGGTAGTGTTAAAAAACCCGCTTGGCATTAGTTTAAATCATCTTGTCACTCGTTTTACTGAACATAATATGTGTACGTTTTCCGCCACCTGTTATATGAAGATTACTGTTAAAGTCACCGCAAGTGGATATTGCATGTGTACTTTTACTTAATTGTATATATTGGCTTTGTTATTTAGGATTATTCACAATGCTAATAAAAATTCTTAGTCCCTATCCATTTTGTTTCACATTTTTGTGTTTCTGAGGGTGTGATATAGGTGGATATATCTAATCTTAATCACTGGTGCATAATTTTTGCAGGGTCATAAATATCTGTCTAGAAGGTAATGTCTAAAAAGTCCATCTCAGCCAGGGAACTAGTCACTGATCCCTAACCTATGTGATACAGCTCCAATATCTTGGTTTAGCTAGAGCTAGGAAGATTGTCTAGCTAGTATCATACACCAAACATTTGTCATCATTTCTTTTAGTATCATACCACTGATCATTGTCATCATTCCTGTTAGTATGATCCTTATCTGGTGTGATATAACTGCTGCATCCCATTAGGACATATTCCTTCAGTGTGAGAATGCTAGTGTTTGTTATGCCAGTGATTACCAATATCCCTATTATTTATTTTAGATATATAGATTTTGTTATAACAATCCTATTCAATAAGGACTAATGTTAATGTACCTATTATTATATGCATTTTTAAAGAGTATTCAGGCATACCTTAAAGCCAAGTATATAAGATTTGTGTAGTGGTTTATAAAAAGCATTTAAAAGACATTGCCTCATTTAATCCTCGTGGTGCTGAGGATTGTAGTTCGTGAATCCATCTACACTCTTTTTGTAGTAACATCTTTGTGATGTCTCCTTTTCTGCCTTTTACTTTGAGTTGTTCTATAGCAAAGAAAGATATGTCATATTTGTGTCCCAAGTGTACACTATTCATATGTCGTGACACTGGTACGTCTCTGTTCCATTTTATGTCCCCTAAGTGTTCCAGGACCCTAGTTCGCAGTTCCCTAGAGGTTTCACCCACATAGATTTTGGGGCATTTGCACATTCCAACATAGATAACTCTCTTTGATCTACAGTTTAAGAAGTCTTTAATGGTATATTGTTTTCCCGTAACCGGGTGTTCAAAGATCTTAGTAGGGGTCATGTTTTTACAGGCTTGGCACCTACCACATTTATGATAACCTTTTGTTTCCCTTAACCATGTTCTTGGTTGGTCTTTTGAATAATGACTATTCATCACTAAATCTTTTAGGTTTTGTGCCCTTCTATAGGTTATTAAGGGATTAGCAGTGATTACTTCCCTGAGGTCCTCGTCCTCATTTAGTACGTGCCAATGTCTTTGAATGATGTTTTTTACACTTACATTTTTAGTATCATAGGTCCCTATGATTCTTATTGGTTGTGGTGTATCACTTGGTTGTTCTTTCAATCTGTTCTGGTTTTCCAGAAGTGACGATCTGTCTAGTGCTTTGGCCCTCTGATAGGCCCTTTTTAGACACCTTACTGGGTAACCCCTTGCTCTGAATCTGTTTTTTAATTCTTTTGCTTCAGCTTCAAAATCCATGTCTGTGCTACAGTTCCGTCTGGCTCGCAAATATTGGCCAATGGGAATACCCAATTTCTGTTTTTTAGGGTGAAAACTCTCCCATTGGAGGAGACTATTAGTTGATGTTTCCTTTCTGTAAAGTTTAGTATTTAACGTCCCATCTATCTCTTTTCTTATTTCAAGATCTAAGAAGGAGATTTGTGTATCATTTATTACTGATGTGTATTTCATCCCATCTTTGTTATGGTTTAGCCAAATCATGAAATCACTAAAATCGTCTTGGGTACCAGTCCATAGGATCAATACATCGTCTATATATCTAATATATAGATCCATAAACTTCATGTATGGATTGGTATCTTCATTCAATATGCTTTTATGTTCGATCCACCCCAAAAATATATTTGCATAAGTCGGGGCACAGCATGTGCCCATTGCTGTGCCCCTTTTCTGCAGATAAACTTTCTTGTTAAACAAGAAATAATTATGTTTCAAGACATAATTCAAAAGGTCAACAACAAAATCATCTTCTTCATTCCCTTTTGGATGTACAGTTCTCTGGAAAAAAGCTACTGCTTCTAATCCCAAATCATGGGAAATATTAGAATAAAGGCTTTCCACATCGATACTTGCTAGTAGAGTGTTACTTTCTATTGTCATGTTCTCTAGACACTTAAGCACATCTTTAGTATCTTGTACGTACGATGTTAGGGTATGTACAAAATGTCTCAATTTTTTGTCTATGAAAATACTGGCATTTTCTGTTAAACAGCCATTCCCTGAGACTATGGGTCTCTCTGGTGGCTTAGCCATGTCCTTGTGGACTTTGGGTAGGCTGTAAAATGTAGCAATTCTAGCTGTTGTATTAGTCATAAAAGAATGTTCTGCTTTAGTTATCACTCTTTCTTGTAAGCCTCTATCTAGTAATGATGTTAACTCTCTGGTAAAGTTTTCAGTTGGATCATGAGTAAGGACTTTATAATTTTCCATATTCCCTAGAATTTCATTGCACATTTGCTCATATTGTGTGTTGTTCATGATTACCATATTCCCTCCCTTGTCTGCATTTTTGATAGAGATATCCCTATTATCCTGTAGTTCTTTAAGGGCTATCCGTTCTCTGTAAGTTACATTCTTTTTAATTTTACTTCGTGGATTTAATCCCTCAATCTCTGTAGTGACTAGGGATACGAATTTTTCAATTACTGGGTATTTTGCAATGGATGGCATAAATTTACTTTTAGGTTTTACCACACTTTCTTTTCTAGTGTTTGGTGTCTCTTCACTTTCGTTTAGTAGTGATAGCATTAAATTAACCATTTCGTGATCTTCTTGTGCTATACCCAGATCACTGAGGGAATTGGTGTTGGACATCTTATGAAACTTATGTAAAGCTAACTTTCTAGCGAATAAATGTATGTCTTTAATCCAATTGAATGTGTCTAAATGTGGAGTCGGAATAAATGTTGAGCCTTTATTTAATAAAGTATGATGTTCCTTAGATAGAGTCATGTCTGATAGATTAATCGTTTGTAAATTTGGTGTATTTACTTCTGTTTGTTTGGGGGTTTCGATTTCTTTGGTTGTCTTGTTCTTGTGGTTCTCTTTGGGGGGAACAGGTCCTTCTCTAAAAAAATTCTAGTGATTGATGGTTCGGTTGTGGCCACGTTTGATATGGGTACTAAACTTACTTCTTCATCAGAAGGTTCAGATTCTGTAGTTGAATTATCAGGGGTGGTATTTTGATTACTTCCCTTGTTCTCTTGTGTGTATCTAAAGTTCCTACGTTTCTGATGTGTCTTATAGATATTTCCTTTCTGATAGTCTGACCAATCCCTTTGTAATTTTCTATTTTTGGCTTCGCTAAGTTCTTCCTTTAGCTTGTCTATATGGAATTTAAGTTTAACATCCAGTGTCTCAAAATCTTTATGTGAGATAAATTTATTTGTTTGTATCTTAGCCTCATCTATTAGTTTTGTAAGTTGGTCATACTGTTTTCTCTCATATTCTAAGGTCAATTTCATAAGATCCAGAGAACACTGGGTAAGAATTTCCTGCCATCTTAGTACAAAGTTTTTGTCTGCAATATGAAAGGAGGGAGCTAACTGAATTCTCAGTCCTCTAGGGATAAGTTTATTCTTGACATAACTTTCTAGGCTAAAAACTTCCCAAAAAGATTTGACTTGTTTTCACTGGATGTTAAACTTAAATTCCATATAGACAAGCTAAAGGAAGAACTTAGCGAAGCCAAAAATAGAAAATTACAAAGGGATTGGTCAGACTATCAGAAAGGAAATATCTATAAGACACATCAGAAACGTAGGAACTTTAGATACACACAAGAGAACAAGGGAAGTAATCAAAATACCACCCCTGATAATTCAACTACAGAATCTGAACCTTCTGATGAAGAAGTAAGTTTAGTACCCATATCAAACGTGGCCACAACCGAACCATCAATCACTAGAATTTTTTTAGAGAAGGACCTGTTCCCCCCAAAGAGAACCACAAGAACAAGACAACCAAAGAAATCGAAACCCCCAAATAAACAGAAGTAAATACACCAAATTTACAAACGATTAATCTATCAGACATGACTCTATCTAAGGAACATCATACTTTTTTAAATAAAGGCTCAACATTTATTCCGACTCCACATTTAGACACATTCAATTGGATTAAAGACATACATTTATTCGCTAGAAAGTTAGCTTTACATAAGTTTCATAAGATGTCCAACACCAATTCCCTCAGTGATCTGGGTATAGCACAAGAAGATCACGAAATGGTTAATTTAATGCTATCACTACTAAACGAAAGTGAAGAGACACCAAACACTAGAAAAGAAAGTGTGGTAAAACCTAAAAGTAAATTTATGCCATCCATTGCAAAATACCCAGTAATTGAAAAATTCGTATCCCTAGTCACTACAGAGATTGAGGGATTAAATCCACGAAGTAAAATTAAAAAGAATGTAACTTACAGAGAACGGATAGCCCTTAAAGAACTACAGGATAATAGGGATATCTCTATCAAAAATGCAGACAAGGGAGGGAATATGGTAATCATGAACAACACACAATATGAGCAAATGTGCAATGAAATTCTAGGGAATATGGAAAATTATAAAGTCCTTACTCATGATCCAACTGAAAACTTTACCAGAGAGTTAACATCATTACTAGATAGAGGCTTACAAGAAAGAGTGATAACTAAAGCAGAACATTCTTTTATGACTAATACAACACCTAGAATTGCTACATTTTACAGCCTACCCAAAGTCCACAAGGACATGGCTAAGCCACCAGGGAGACCCATAGTCTCGGGGAATGGCTGTTTAACAGAAAATGCCAGTATTTTCATAGACAAAAAATTGAGACATTTTGTACATACCCTAACATCGTACGTACAAGATACTAAAGATGTGCTTAAGTGTCTAGAGAACATGACAATAGAAAGTAACACTCTACTAGCAAGTATCGATGTGGAAAGCCTTTATTCTAATATTTCCCATGATTTGGGATTAGAAGCAGTAGCTTTTTTCCAGAGAAGTGTACATCCAAAAGGGAATGAAGAAGATGATTTTGTTGTTGACCTTTTGAATTATGTCTTGAAACATAATTATTTCTTGTTTAACAAGAAAGTTTATCTGCAGAAAAGGGGCACAGCAATGGGCACATGCTGTGCCCCGACTTATGCAAATATATTTTTGGGGTGGATCGAACATAAAAGCATATTGAATGAAGATACCAATCCATACATGAAGTTTATGGATCTATATATTAGATATATAGACAATGTATTGATCCTATGGACTGGTACCCAAGACGATTTTAGTGATTTCATGATTTGGCTAAACCATAACAAAGATGGGATGAAATACACATCAGTAATAAATGATACACAAATCTCCTTCTTAGATCTTGAAATAAGAAAAGAGATAGATGGGACGTTAAATACTAAACTTTACAGAAAGGAAACATCAACTAATAGTCTCCTCCAATGGGAGAGTTTTCACCCTAAAAAACAGAAATTGGGTATTCCCTTTGGCCAATATTTGCGAGCCAGACGGAACTGTAGCACAGACATGGATTTTGAAGCTGAAGCAAAAGAATTAAAAAACAGATTCAGAGCAAGGGGTTACCCAGTAAGGTGTCTAAAAAGGGCCTATCAGAGGGCCAAAGCACTAGACAGATCGTCACTTCTGGAAAACCAGAACAGATTGAAAGAACAACCAAGTGATACACCACAACCAATAAGAATCATAGGGACCTATGATACTAAAAATGTAAGTGTAAAAAACATCATTCAAAGACATTGGCACGTACTAAATGAGGACGAGGACCTCAGGGAAGTAATCACTGCTAATCCCTTAATAACCTATAGAAGGGCACAAAACCTAAAAGATTTAGTGATGAATAGTCATTATTCAAAAGACCAACCAAGAACATGGTTAAGGGAAACAAAAGGTTATCATAAATGTGGTAGGTGCCAAGCCTGTAAAAACATGACCCCTACTAAGATCTTTGAACACCCGGTTACGGGAAAACAATATACCATTAAAGACTTCTTAAACTGTAGATCAAAGAGAGTTATCTATGTTGGAATGTGCAAATGCCCCAAAATCTATGTGGGTGAAACCTCTAGGGAACTGCGAACTAGGGTCCTGGAACACTTAGGGGACATAAAATGGAACAGAGACGTACCAGTGTCACGACATATGAATAGTGTACACTTGGGACACAAATATGACATATCTTTCTTTGCTATAGAACAACTCAAAGTAAAAGGCAGAAAAGGAGACATCACAAAGATGTTACTACAAAAAGAGTGTAGATGGATTCACGAACTACAATCCTCAGCACCACGAGGATTAAATGAGGCAATGTCTTTTAAATGCTTTTTATAAACCACTACACAAATCTTATATACTTGGCTTTAAGGTATGCCTGAATACTCTTTAAAAATGCATATAATAATAGGTACATTAACATTAGTCCTTATTGAATAGGATTGTTATAACAAAATCTATATATCTAAAATAAATAATAGGGATATTGGTAATCACTGGCATAACAAACACTAGCATTCTCACACTGAAGGAATATGTCCTAATGGGATGCAGCAGTTATATCACACCAGATAAGGATCATACTAACAGGAATGATGACAATGATCAGTGGTATGATACTAAAAGAAATGATGACAAATGTTTGGTGTATGATACTAGCTAGACAATCTTCCTAGCTCTAGCTAAACCAAGATATTGGAGCTGTATCACATAGGTTAGGGATCAGTGACTAGTTCCCTGGCTGAGATGGACTTTTTAGACATTACCTTCTAGACAGATATTTATGACCCTGCAAAAATTATGCACCAGTGATTAAGATTAGATATATCCACCTATATCACACCCTCAGAAACACAAAAATGTGAAACAAAATGGATAGGGACTAAGAATTTTTATTAGCATTGTGAATAATCCTAAATAACAAAGCCAATATATACAATTAAGTAAAAGTACACATGCAATATCCACTTGCGGTGACTTTAACAGTAATCTTCATATAACAGGTGGCGGAAAACGTACACATATTATGTTCAGTAAAACGAGTGACAAGATGATTTAAACTAATGCCAAGCGGGTTTTTTAACACTACCGCATAACATCGGAGGAGTCACAAACCGTTACCCTGACAACCATCGGGTATAAATAGCGTAGCATAACGCTGGGCTGGCCCTATGCCCTGACGAAGTCACGTTACAGTGACGGAAACGCGTCGGCGGGCGGAGTCTGTTCTGAGCGTGGTTGCTAGTAATCACATAGCATACACGAGCGGAATATCCGCCTGGATACAAGTGTTGCAAAATTTGGGGCTAACGCTGCAGCTCCTATTGGGGCATATGCTAGACAATAGAAAATTTGTTGATACTAGTAAGAGGAATGACAGCTTTATAGTTATTGCCCCGCAACATAAGTATAGTTCAATCTGTATCTGTATCCACTACAAACAGGGTCACCTCTTTTTATTGATATAGACTTAGAGGACAATGATAACGACCGGTAGTATCGGATATAAGAATTGTATGCTGCGATGTGTGTGATATATAGAAAGCTGTATATAGGGAATTCAGTCAGAAATCGGCCGACTCTGTTAAATCAGAGCGGTACGCAGGTAGGAGGTCGCCTTTGAGCGCACAGCCTTATAGACAGTGTGAATACTGTTGGGAATTGGATTGATTGTGAATTACAAAGCACCCTACCTCTCTTGATTTGCCTAATACTAGCTTATTACAATTACAACTACACGCCTTTACAGACTCTATAGCCCCTCTTTTATTTTTAACATAGATGCTATTTAAAGGCAATTGACTGATAGAAACTGGCAGTGGAATTCCCATGTTTCTTTAAGGCCTTCATAGTATCTCTTTTTAAATTGTAGATAGATACTGTATTGCTTAAATCCTACTTTGTGGGGACTGGAAGTAACTATACCCAGACTCTTTTTGAACTACAGTATCTACCTATGGTAATGTTTGTCTTTGCATATTTGTTAATAAAGTGTTAAATTTTAATATCTTTTCTAATTCTGGAAAAGGTGTCTAACATAGTGCCTGACATTAAAAAACGTTCCCCAAGTTTATAAGTGTGAATTATCAGCATAAACATGTATAAAATGTCCAAATAAAGCAATCGATTTAGCCCATAAAAGTGTCTGCCAGTTTTATAGCCCATATTAAGCCCTTTATTCTGTTTGAGATTAAGAAAATGGCTTACCGGTCCCCATGAGGGGAAATGACAGCCTTCCAGCATTACACAGTCTTGTTAGAAATATGGCTAGTCATACCTTAAGCAGAAAAGTCTGCTAACTGTTTCCCCCAACTGAAGTTACTTCATCTCAACAGTCCTATGTGGAAACAGCAATCGATTTTAGTTACTGTCTGCTAAAATCATCTTCCTCTCACAAACAGAAATCTTCATCTTTTTCTGTTTCAGAGTAAATAGTACATACCAGCACTATTTTAAAATAACAAACTTGATAGTAGAATAAAAAAACTACAACTAAACACCACATACTCTTAACCATCTCCGTGGAGATGTTGCCTGTGCAACGGCAAAGAGAATGACTGGGGTGGGCGGAGCCTAGGAGGGACTATATGGCCAGCTTTGCAGGGACTCTGCCATTTCCTGTTGGGGAAGAGATATTCCCACAAGGATGACGCCGTGGACCGGACACACCAATGTTGGAGAAAATATATTTATGTTTTTAAACTAAGTAACTGTAAAGAGATTCTATTTTACTTTATTGTGGGTTGAGATCCAGGTTGTTATGGTGGCCAACAATGATCTGTACTTTATTGTATTTGAGCTAGTATATAGTTCTAGGAGTAAGGATCCTTCTTTAACAACCATGTAGGCCGCACTAAAGAAAGCAGCTACATAATTATTATGCTAACATGTATTATGTTCTAGTACTGAAGAGAAAAAGTGTTTGTTTTTATGTTTGTGAGGAATGTTACAGTCCACAAGTAAATACATGAGAATTCTGTTGATTTCCCAACGAGCAATCAGTAATTAATGGGACATAAAATACCTAGTAATTACAAGACTTTTACATTACATTTATATAACATACAGGTGTAAAAATGCTCTGGATACACTAAAACTTTACTTGCTGCTTTATTTTTCAATGACCAAAAACATAATTTATGCTTACCTGATAAATTCCTTTCTCCTGTAGTGTGGTCAGTCCACGGGTCATCATTACTTCTGGGATATTAACTCCTCCCCAACAGGAAGTGCAAGAGGATCACCCAGCAGAGCTGCTATACAGCTCCTCCCCTCTACGTCACACCCAGTCATTCGACCGAGAACCAACGAGAAAGGAGAAGCCAAAGGGTGCAGTGGTGACTGGAGTATAATTTAAAAATTTAGACCTGACATAAAAAACAGGGCGGGCCGTGGACTGACCACACTACAGGAGAAAGGAATTTATCAGGTAAGCATAAATTATGTTTTCTCCTGTTAAGTGTGGTCAGTCCACGGGTCATCATTACTTCTGGGATACCAATACCAAAGCTAAAGTACACGGATGATGGGAGGGACAGGCAGGATCTTTATACGGAAGGAACCACTGCCTGAAGAACCTTTCTCCCAAAAACAGCCTCCGAAGAAGCAAAAGTGTCAAATTTGTAAAATTTGGAAAAAGTATGAAGAGAAGACCAAGTTGCAGCCTTGCAAATCTGTTCAACAGAGGCCTCATTCTTAAAGGCCCAAGTGGAAGCCACAGCTCTAGTAGAATGAGCTGTAATTCTTTCAGGAGGCTGCTGACCAGCAGTCTCATAAGCTAAACGTATTATGCTACAAAGCCAAAAAGAGAGAGAGGTAGCAGAAGCTTTTTGACCTCTCCTCTGACCAGAATAAACGACAAACAGGGAAGACGTTTGTCGAAAATCTTTAGTTGCCTGTAAATAAAATTTCAGGGCACGGACTACATCTAGATTGTGTAAAAGACGTTCCTTCTTTGAGGAAGGATTAGGACACAAGGATGGAACAACAATCTCTTGATTGATATTCCTGTTAGTGACCACCTTAGGTAAGAACCCAGGTTTAGTACGCAGAACTACTTTGTCTGAATGAAAAATCAGATAAAGAGAATCACAATGTAAGGCAGACAACTCAGAGACTCTCCGAGCCGAGGAAATAGCCATTAAAAACAGAACTTTCCAAGATAACAATTTGATATCAATGGAATGAAGGGGTTCAAACGGAACACCCTGTAAAACGTTAAGAACTAAGTTTAAACTCCATGGTGGAGCAACAGTCTTAAACACAGGCTTAATCCTGGCCAAAGCCTGACAAAAAGCCTGAACGTCTGGAACTTCTGACAGACGTTTGTGTAAAAGAATGGACAGAGCTGAGATCTGTCCCTTTAATGAACTCGCGGATAAACCCTTTTCTAAACCTTCTTGTAGAAAAGACAATATCCTAGGAATCCTAACCTTTCTCCATGAGTAATTTTTGGATTCGCACCAATATAAGTATTTACGCCATATTTTATGGTAAATCTTTCTGGTAACAGGCTTCCTAGCCTGTATTAAGGTATTAATTACTGACTCAGAAAAACATAATTTATGTAAGAACTTACCTGATAAATTCATTTCTTTCATATTAGCAAGAGTCCATGAGCTAGTGACGTATGGGATATACATTCCTACCAGGAGGGGCAAAGTTTCCCAAACCTCAAAATGCCTATAAATACACCCCTCACCACACCCACAATTCAGTTTAACGAATAGCCAAGAAGTGGGGTGATAAAAAAGTGCGAAAGCATATAAAATAAGGAATTGGAATAATTGTGCTTTATACAAAAATCATAACCACCACAAAAAAAGGGCGGGCCTCATGGACTCTTGCTAATATGAAAGAAATGAATTTATCAGGTAAGTTCTTACATAAATTATGTTTTCTTTCATGTAATTAGCAAGAGTCCATGAGCTAGTGACGTATGGGATAATGATTACCCAAGATGTGGATCTTTCCACACAAGAGTCACTAGAGAGGGAGGGATAAAATAAAGACAGTCAATTCCTGCTGAAAATAATCCACACCCAAAATAAAGTTTAATGAAAAACATAAGCAGAAGATTCAGACTGAAACCGCTGCCTGAAGTACTTTTCTACCAAAAACTGCTTCAGAAGAAGAAAATACATCAAAATGGTAGAATTTAGAAAAAGTATGCAAAGAGGACCAAGTTGCTGCTTTGCAAATCTGATCAACCGAAGCTTCATTCCTAAACGCCCAGGAAGTAGAAACTGACCTGGTAGAATGAGCTGTAATCCTCTGAGGCAGAGATTTACCCGACTCAACATAGGCAAGATGAATTAAAGATTTCAACCAAGATGCCAAAGAAATGGCAGAAGCTTTCTGGCCTTTTCTAGAACCGGAAAAGATAACAAATAGACTAGAAGTCTTTCGGAAAGACTTAGTAGCTTCAACATAATATTTCAAAGCTCTAACAACATCCAAAGAATGCAATGATTTCTCCTTAGAATTCTTAGGATTAGGACATAATGAAGGAACCACAATTTCTCTACTAATGTTGTTGGAATTCACAACTTTAGGTAAAAATTCAAAAGAAGTTCGCAACACCGCCTTATCCTGATGAAAAATCAGAAAAGGAGACTCACAAGAAAGAGCAGAAAATTCAGAAACTCTTCTGGCAGAAGAGATGGCCAAAAGGAACAAAACTTTCCAAGAAAGTAATTTAATGTCCAATGAATGCATAGGTTCAAAGGGAGGAGCTTGAAGAGCTCCCAGAACAAAATTCAAACTCCAAGGAGGAGAAATTGACTTAATGACAGGTTTTATACGAACCAAAGCTTGTACAAAACAATGAATATCAGGAAGAATAGCAATCTTTCTGTGAAAAAGAACAGAAAGAGCAGAGATTTGTCCTTTCAAGGAACTTGCAGACAAACCCTTATCTAAACCATCCTGAAGAAACTGTAAAATTCTCGGTATTCTAAAGGAATGCCAAGAAAAATGATGAGAAAGACACCAAGAAATATAAGTCTTCCAGACTCTATAATATATCTCTCTAGATACAGATTTACGAGCCTGTAACATAGTATTAATCACAAAGTCAGAAAAACCTCTTTGACCAAGAACCAAGCGTTCAATCTCCATACCTTTAAATTTAAGGATTTCAGATCCTGATAGAAAAAAGGACCTTGTGACAGAAGGTCTGGTCTTAACGGAAGAGTCCACGGTTGGCAAGAGGCCATCCGGACAAGATCCGCATACCAAAACCTGTGAGGCCATGCCGGAGCTACCAGCAGAACAAACGAGCATTCCTTCAGAATCTTGGAGATTACTCTTGGAAGAAGAACTAGAGGCGGAAATATATAGGCAGGATGATACTTCCAAGGAAGTGATAATGCATCCACTGCCTCCGCCTGAGGATCCCGGGATCTGGACAGATATCTGGGAAGTTTCTTGTTTAGATGAGACGCCATCAGATCTATTTCTGGAAGTTCCCACATTTGAACAATCTGAAGAAATACCTCTGGGTGAAGAGACCATTCGCCCGGATGCAACGTTTGGCGACTGAGATAATCCGCTTCCCAATTGTCTACACCTGGGATATGAACCGCAGAGATTAGACAGGAGCTGGATTCCGCCCAAACCAAAATTCGAGATACTTCTTTCATAGCCAGAGGACTGAGAGTCCCTCCTTGATGATTGATGTATGCCACAGTTGTGACATTGTCTGTCTGAAAACAAATGAACGATTCACTCTTCAGAAGAGGCCAAAACTGAAGAGCTCTGAAAATTGCACGGAGTTCCAAAAATAT
>NC_069499.1:958184361-958209361 GCF_027579735.1 Bombina bombina
ATTCTCTGAGGCGGGGCTTGACCCGACTCCAAATAGGCTTGATGAATCAAAAGTTTTAACCATGAGGCCAAGGAAACGGCAGAAGCCTTCTGACCTTTCCTGGAACCAGAAAAAATAACCAAAATACTAGAAGTCTTCCTGAAATCTTTAGTAGCTTTAACATAATATTTCAAAGCTCTCACCACATCCAAAGAATGTAAAGATCTTTATAAAGAATTCTTAGGATTAGGACACAAAGAAGGGACAACAATTTCTCTATTAGAATTTACAACCTTAGGTAGCGATTGAAATGAAGTCCGCAAAACTGCCTTATCCTGATGAAAAATCAGAAAAGGTGATACACAAGAGATCGGATAATTCAGAAACTCTTCTAGCAGAAGAGATAGCCAAAAGAAACAACACTTTCCAAGAAGGTAGTTTAATAGCTAAAGAATGCATAGGCTCAAAGGGAGGAGCCTGTAAAGCCTTCAAAACCAAATTAAGATTCCAAGGAGGAGAAATTGATTTAATGACAGGCTTGATACGAACCAAAGCCTGCACAAAACAATGAATATCAGGAAGTTTAGCAATCTTTCTATGAAATAAAACAGAAAGAGTAGAGATTTGTCCTTTCAAGGAACTTGCAGACAAACCTTTATCCAAACCATCCTGAAGAAACTGTAAAATTCTAGGAATTCTAAAAGAATGCCAAGAAAATTTATGAGAACACCATGAAATGTAAGTCTTCCAAACTCGATAATAAATCTTTCTAGAAACAGATTAAGAGCCTGCAACATAGTATTAATCACTGAGTCAGAGAAACCTCTATGACTAAGCACTAAGCGTTGAATTTCCATACCTTCAAACTTAATGATTTTAGATCCTGATGGAAAAACGGACATTAAGATAGGTCTGGCCTTAATGGAAGTGGCCAAGGTTGGCAACTGGACATCCGAACAAGATCCGCATAGCAAAACCTGTGAGGCCATGTTGGAGCCACCAACAGCACAAATGATCGCTCCATGATGAATTTGGAGATTACTCTTGGAAGAAGAACTAGAGGCAGAAAAATATAAGCAGGTTGATAACACCAAGGAAGTGTCAATGAATCCACTGCTTCCGCCTGAGGATCCATGGACAGGTACCTGGGAAGTTTTTTGTTTAGAAGAGATGCCATCAGATCTATTTCTGGAAGCCCCCACATCTGAACAATTTGAGAAAACACATCTGGGTGGAGAGACCATTCTTCCGGATGTAAAGTCTTACGACTGAGGTAATCCGCTTCCCAATTATCTATACCTGGGATATGAAACGCGGAAATTAGACAGGAGCTGGATTCCGCCCCAAACAAGTATCCGAGATACTTCTTTCATAGCTTGAGGACTTGAGTCCCACCCTGATGATTGACATATGCCACAGTTGTGATATTGTCTGTCTGAAAACAAATGAACAGTTCTCTCTTCAACAGAGGCCAAAACTGAAGGGCTCTGAAAATATTGATTGGTAATCCCGGCTCTTGAGATTTCCAAACCCCTTGTGCTGTCAGAGATCCCCAAACAGCTCCCCAACCTGAAAGACTCGCATCTGTTGTGATCACAGTCCAGGTTGGACGAACGAAAGAGGCCCCTAAAATTATACGATGGTGATCTAACCACCAAGTCAGAGAAAGTCGAACATTGGGATTTAAGGATATTAGTTGTGATATCCTTGTATAATCCCTGCACCATTGGCTCAGCATACAAAGCTGGAGAGGTCTCATATGAAAACGAGCAAAGGGGATCGTGTCCGATGCTGCAGTGATGAGACCTAAAACTTCCATGTACATAGCTACTGAAGGGAATGACTGAGACTGAAGGTTCCGAAAGGCTGCAACCAATTTCAAACGTCTCTTGTCGGTTAGAGACAAAGTCATGGACACTGAATCTGAATCTCTCAGATTACAGAGAGTAGGGCGCCTAGAACCTTTGATAAGATTCTTGGAGCTGTCGCTAGGCCAAAAGGAAGAGCAACAAATTGGTAATGCTTGTCTAGAAAAGAGAATCTCAGGAACTGATAGTGATCTGGATGAATCGGAATATGAAGATATGCATCCTTTAAGTCTATTGTGGACATATAATGCCCTTGCTGAACAAAAGGCAGAATAGTCCTTATAGTCACCATTTTGAAAGTTGGTACTCTTACATATCGATTCAAAATCTTTATATCCAAAACTGGTCTGAATGAATTCTCTTTCTTTGGAACAATGAATAGATTTGAATAAAACCCCAGACCCTGTTCCTGAAACGGAACTGGCATGATTACCCCTGATAACTCCAGGTCTGAAACACACTTCAGGAAAGCCTGAGCCTTTACTGGGTTTGCTGGAATGCGTAAGAGAAAAAATCGTCTCACAGGCGGTCTTACTTATAATCCTATTCTGTACCCCTGAGAGACAATACTCTGAATCCAATGATTTTGTACCGAATTGATCCAAACACCCTTGAAAAATTTTAATCTGCCCCCTACCAGCTGAGCTAGAATGAGAGCCGCACCTTCATGCAGACTTGGGGGTTGGTTTTGATCTCTTAAATGGCTTGGATTTATTCCAATTTGAAGAAGGCTTCCAATTGGAAGCAGATTCCTTGGGGGAAGGATTAGGTTTCTGTTCCTTATTCTGTCGAAAGAAACGAAAACTGTTAGAAGGTTTAGATTTACCCTTAGGTCTTTTATCCCGAGGCAAAAAAACCTTCCCCCCAGTGACAGTTGAAATTATTGAATCCAACTGAGAACCAAATAATTTATTCCCTTGGAAAGAGATAGCAATCTGGACTTAGAAGTCATATCAGCATTCCAAGATTTGAGCCACAAAGCTCTTCTAGCTAAAATAGCTAAAGACATAGATTTAACATCAATTTTGATAATGTAAAAAATGGCATCACAAATGAAATTATTAGCATGTTGAATCAACTTAATGCTAGACAAATCATGATCTGATACTTGTTGCGCTAAATTCTCCAACCAAAAAGTTGAAGCAGCTGCAACATTAGCCAAAGAAATTGCAGGCCTAAGATGACCTAAATAAGCTTTCTTTAGATAAGATTCAAGTTTCCTATCTAAAAGAAGTACTATCTTCCGTAGGAATAGTAGTACATTTAGCAAGAATAGAGATAGCCCCATCAACTTTGGGGATCTTTTCCCAAAACTCCAATCTAACTGCTGGCAAAGGATACAATTTTTTAAACCTTGAAGAAGGAATAAAAGAAGTACCAGGCCTATTCCATTCTTTAGAAATCATATCAGAAATAGCATCAGGAACTGGAAAAACCTCTGGAATAACCGCAGGAGGTTTATAAACAGAATTTAAACGTTTACTAGTTTTAATATCAAGAGGACTAGTTTCCTCCATATCTAATATAATCAACACTTCTTTTAACAAAGAACGAATAAACTCCATTTTAAATAAGAGGATTTGTCAGTGTCAATATCTGAGGCAGGATCTTCTGAATCAGATAGATCCTCGTCGGAGAAGGATAATTCAGTATGTTGCTGGTCATTTGAAATTTCATCAACCTTATGAGAAGTTTTAAAAGATCTTTTTCGTTTATTAGAAGGCAGAATGGCAGACAAAGCCTTCTTAATAGAATCAGAAATAAATTCTTTTAAATTTACAGGTATATCGTGTGCATTAGATGTTGAGGAAACAGCAACAGGTAATGAACTACTACTGATGGATACATTCTCTGCATGTAAAAGTTTATCATGACAACCATTACAAACCACAGCTGGAGGTATAACCCCCACAATTTTACAACAAATGCACTTAGCTTTAGTAGAACTGTTATCAGGCCGCAGGGTTCCAACAGTGATTTCTGAGACAGGATCAGATTGAGACATCTTGCAAATGTAACAGAAAAAAACAATATATAAAGCTAAATGATCAATTTCCTTATATGGCAGTTTCAGGGAAATGGGAAAAAATGCAAACAGCATAGCCCTCTGACATAGAAAAAAGACAGGAGGCAAATAGAAATGGGGTCTTAAATAATGAAAATATTTCGCCCCAAACGTCCGGAAATGACACACTCGCGTCATAGATGACGCAACCTTGTGAAAGTACTCGGCGTCAACTAAGACGCCGGAAATAACGAATTTTTCCGGCGTAACTTTGTGCCAAAAAAATCTTGCACCAAGAATGACGCAATAAACTCTGCCATTTTGCGCCCTCGCGAGCCTAATTCTGGTCGCGAATTTAAAAGACAGTCAATTAGAAAAAGAGACTATACCTCAGGTAAGAAACACATTTTTCATAAAAAAGCATTTCCCAGATATGAAACCGACAGTCTGAAAAAGGAAATATACTGAAAACCTGAATCATGGTACAATACATATATTTAGAACTTTATATAAATACATAAAGTGCCAAACCATAGCTGAGAGTGTCTTAAGTAATGAAAACATACTTACCAAAAGACACCCATCCACATATAGCAGATAGCCAAACCAGTACTGAAATGGTTATCAGTAGAGGTAATGGAATATGAGAGTATATCGTCGATCTGAAAAGGGAGGTAGGAGATGAATCTCTACGACCGATAATAGAGAACCTATGAAATAGATCCCGTGAAGAAAACCATTGCATTCAATAGGTGATCCCTCTGACATTCACTCAGAGGAATCGGGCTTCAAAATACTAAGTGGTGCATATCAACGTAGAAATCTTAGAACAAACTTACTTCACCACCTCCATAGGAGGTGAAGTTTGTAAAACTGAATTGTGGGTGTGGCGAGGGGTGTATTTATAGGCATTTTGAGGTTTGGGAAACTTTGCCCCCCCTGATAGGATTGTATATCCCATACATCACTAGCTCATGGACTCTTGCCAATTACATGAAAGAAATAATGCTGAACTACCAAGACAAACAGGGAGAAAAAAAAAAAAACTTACCATGATAAATATGCAAAGCAGAAAATGCTTAATGTAAACAGGCCTTTTTTCTTACTGGGATACTGATGAGAGCAGACAAAAAGCTCAACAAGGAGCAGAGGAAGAACAAATGTATGCTGTAAAAAAGAAAACAGAATTTATGTTTACCTGATAAATTACTTTCTCCAACGGTGTGTCCGGTCCACGGCGTCATCCTTACTTGTGGGATATTCTCTTCCCCAACAGGAAATGGCAAAGAGCCCAGCAAAGCTGGTCACATGATCCCTCCTAGGCTCCGCCTACCCCAGTCATTCGACCGACGTTAAGGAGGAATATTTGCATAGGAGAAACCATATGTTACCGTGGTGACTGTAGTTAAAGAAAATAAATTATCAGACCTGATTAAAAAAACCAGGGCGGGCCGTGGACCGGACACACCGTTGGAGAAAGTAATTTATCAGGTAAACATAAATTCTGTTTTCTCCAACATAGGTGTGTCCGGTCCACGGCGTCATCCTTACTTGTGGGAACCAATACCAAAGCTTTAGGACACGGATGAAGGGAGGGAGCAAATCAGGTCACCTAAATGGAAGGCACCACGGCTTGCAAAACCTTTCTCCCAAAAATAGCCTCAGAAGAAGCAAAAGTATCAAATTTGTAAAATTTAGAAAAAGTGTGCAGTGAAGACCAAGTCGCTGCCTTACATATCTGATCAACAGAAGCCTCGTTCTTGAAGGCCCATGTGGAAGCCACAGCCCTAGTGGAGTGAGCTGTGATTCTTTCAGGAGGCTGCCGTCCGGCAGTCTCATAAGCCAATCGGATAATGCTTTTAATCCAGAAGGAGAGAGAGGTAGAAGTTGCTTTTTGACCTCTCCGTTTACCAGAATAAACAACAAACAAAGACAAAGTTTGTCTGAAATCCTTAGTAGCTGCTAAGTAAAATTTGAGAGCACGAACTACATCCAAGTTGTGCAACAAACGTTCCTTCTTTGAAACTGGATTAGGACCCAAAGAAGGCACAACTATCTCCTGGTTAATGTTTTTGTTAGAAACAACTTTTGGAAGAAAACCAGGTTTAGTACGCAAAACCACCTTATCTGCATGGAACACCAGATAAGGAGAAGAACACTGCAGAGCAGATAATTCTGAAACTCTTCTAGCAGAAGAAATTGCAACCAAAAACAAAACTTTCCAAGATAATAACTTAATATCAACGGAATGTAAGGGTTCAAACGGAACCCCCTGAAGAACTGAAAGAACTAGGTTGAGACTCCAAGGAGGAGTCAAAATTTTGTAAACAGGCTTGATTCTAACCAGAGCCTGAACAAAGGCTAGAACATCTGGCACAGCTGCCAGCTTTTTGTGAAGTAACACAGACAAGGCAGAAATCTGTCCCATCAAGGAACTTGCAGATAATCCTTTTTCCAATCCTTCTCGAAGGAAGGATAGACTCTTAGGAATCTTAACCTTGTCCCAAGGGAATCCTGCAGATTCACACCAACAGATATACCAAATTATGTGGTAATTTTTCTGGTTACAGGCTTTCAGGCCTGAACAAGAGTATTAATAACAGAATCTGAGAACCCTCGCTTTGATAAGATCAAGCGTTCAATCTCCAAGCAGTCAGCTGGAGTGGGTCGAACGGACCTAGAACAAGAAGGTCTCTCAAAGGTAGCTTCCATGGTGGAACCGATGACATATTCACCAGATCTGCATACCAAGTCCTGCGTGGCCACGCAGGAGCTATCAAAATCACCGACGCCCTCTCCTGATTGATCCTGGCTACCAGCCTGTGGATGAGAGGAAACGGCGGGAACACATAAGCTAGTTTGAAGGTCCAAGGTGCTACTAGTGCATCCACTAGAGCCGCCTTGGGATCCCTGGATCTGTACCCGTAGTAAGGAACTCTGAAGTTCTGACGAGAGGCCATCAGATCCATGTCTGGAATGCCCCACGGTTGAGTGACCTGGGCAAAGATTTCCGGATGGAGTTCCCACTCCCCCGGATGCAATGTCTGACGACTCAGAAAATCCGCTTCCCAATTTTCCACTCCTGGGATGTGGATAGCAGACAGGTGGCAGGAGTGAGACTCCGCCCATAGAATGATTTTGGTCACTTCTTCCATCGCTAGGGAACTCCTTGTTCCCCCCTGATGGTTGATGTATGAACTTGGCCCTCGCTAGCTGAGGCCAAGCTTTGAGAGCATTGAATATCGCTCTCAGTTCCAGAATATTTATCGGTAGAAGAGATTCTACCCGAGACCAAAGACCCTGAGCTTTCAGGGATCCCCAGACCGCGCCCCAGCCCATCAGACTGGCGTCGGTCGTGACAATGACCCACTCTGGTCTGCGGAAGGTCATCCCTTGTGACAGGTTGTCCAGGGACAGCCACCAACGGAATGAGTCTCTGGTCCTCTGATTCGCTTGTATCTTCGGAGACAAGTCTGAATAGTCCCCATTCCACTGACTGAGCATGAACAGTTGTAATGGTCTTAGATGAATGCGCACAAAAGGAACTATGTCCATTGCCGCTACCATCAAACCTATCACTTCCATGCACTGCGCTATGGAAGGAAGAGGAACGGAATGAAGTATCCGACAAGAGTCTAGAAGTTTTGTTTTTCTGGCTTCTGTCAGAAAAATCCTCATTTCTAAGGAGTCTATTATAGTTCCCAAGAAGGGAACCCTCGTTGACGGAGATAGAGAACTCTTTTCCACGTTCACTTTCCATCCGTGAGATCTGAGAAAGGCCAGGACAATGTCCGTGTGAGCCTTTACTTGAGGAAGGGACGACGCTCGAATCAGAATGTCGTCCAAGTAAGGTACTACAGCAATGCCCCTTGGTCTTAGCACCGCCAGAAGGGACCCTAGTACCTATGAGAAAATCCTAGGAGCAGTGGCTAATCCGAAAGAAAATGCCACGAACTGGAAATGCTTGTCCAGGAATGCAAACCTTAGGAACCGATGATGTTCCTTGTGGATAGGAATATGTAGATACGCATCCTTGAAATCCACCTTGGTCATGAATTGACCTTCCTGGATGGAAGGAAGAAGTGTTCGAATGGTTTCCATCTTGAACGATGGAACCTTGAGAAACTTGTTCAAGATCTTGAGATCTAAGATTGGTCTGAACGTTCCCTCTTTTTTGGGAACTATGAACAGATTGGAGTAGAACCCCATCCCTTGTTCTCCTAATGGAACAGGATGAATCACTCCCATTTTTAGCAGGTCTTCTACCCAATGTAAGAATGCCTGTCTTCTTATGTGGTCTGAAGACAACTGAGACCTGTGGAACCTCCCCCTTGGAGGAAGCCCCTTGAACTCCAGAGAATAACCTTGGGAGACTATTTCTAGCGCCCAAGGATCCAGAACATCTCTTTCCCAAGCCTGAGCGAAGAGAGAGAGTCTGCCCCCCACCAGATCCGGTCCCGGATCGGGGGCCCGCATTTCATGCTGTCTTGGTAGCAGTGGCAGGTTTCCTGGCCTGCTTTCCTTTGCTCCAGCCTGGCATAGGTCTCCAGGCTGGATTGGCTTGAGAAGTATTACCTTCCTGCTTAGAGGACGTAGCCCTTGGGGCTGATCCGTTTCTGCGAAAGGGACGAAACTTAGGTTTATTTTTGGTCTTGAAAAGACCTATCCTGAGGAAGGGCGTGGCCCTTGCCCCCAGTGATATCAGAGATAATCTCTTTCAAGTCAGGGCCAAAGAGTGTTTTCCCCTTGAAAGGAATGTCAAGCAATTTGTTCTTGGAAGACGCATCCGCTGCCCAAGATTTTAACCAAAGCGCTCTGCGCCACAATAGCAAACCCAGAATGTTTTCGCCGCTAACCTAGCCAATTGCAAGGTGGCGTCTAGGGTGAAAGAATTAGCCAATTTAAGAGCACGAATTCTGTCCATAATCTCCTCATAAGAAGAAGAATTACTAATAATCGCCTTTCCTAGCTCATCAAACTAGAAACACGCGGCTGCAGTGACAGGGACAATGCATGCAATTGGTTGTAGAAGGGAACCTTGCTGAACAAACATCTTTAGCAGACCTTCTAATTTTTTATCCATAGGATCTTGGAAAGCACAACTATCTTCTATGGGTATAGTGGCGCGCTTGTGTAGAGTAGAAACCGCCCCCTCGACCTTGGGGACTGTCTGCCATCAGTCCTTTCTGGGGTCGACTATAGGAAAACAATTTTATAAATATGGGGGGAGGTACTAAAGGTATACCGGGCCTGTCCCATTCTTTACTAACAATGTACGCCACCCGCTTGGATATAGGAAAAGCTTCGGGGGGCCCCGGGGCCTCTAAGAACTTTTCCATTTTACATAGTGGTTCTGGAATGACCAGATAATCACAATCATCCAAATTGGATAACACCTCCTTAAGCAGAGCGCGGAGATGTTCCAACTTAAATTTAAAAGTAATCACATCAGGTTCAGCTTGTTGAGAAATGTTTCCTGAATCTGAAATTTCTCCCTCAGACAAAACCTCCCTGGCCCCCTCAGACTGGTGTAGGGGCCCTTCAGAAACCATATCATCAGCGTTCTCATGCTCTACAGAATTTTCTAAAACAGAGCAGTCGCGCTTTCGCTGATAAGTGGGCATATTGGCTAAAATGTTTTTGATAGAATTATCCATTACAGCCGTTAAATGTTGCATAGTAAGGAGTATTGGCGCACTAGATGTACTAGGGGCCTCCTGTATGGGCAAGACTGGTGTAGACGAAGGAGGGGATGATGCAGTACCATGCTTACTCCCCTCACTTGAGGAATCATCTTGGGCATCATTTTTACTAAATTTTTTTATGACATAAAATACATATAGTTAAATGAGAAGGAACCTTGGTTTCCCCACAGTCAGAACACAATCTATCTGGTAGTTCAGACATGTTAAACAGGCATAAACTTGATAACAAAGCACAAAAAACGTTTTAAAATAAAACCGTTACTGTCACTTTAAATTTTAAACTAAACACACTTTATTATTGCAATTGCGAAAAAGTATGAAAGGAATTGTTCAAAATTCACCAAAATTTCACCACAGTGTCTTAAAGCCTTAAAAGTATTGCACACCAAATTTGGAAGCTTTAACCCTTAAAATAACGGAACCGGAGCCGTTTTTATATTTAACCCCTTTACAGTCCCTGGAATCTGCTTTGCTGAGACCCAACCAAGCCCAAAGGGGAATACGATACCAAATGATGCCTTCAGAAAGACTTTTCTATGTATCAGAGCTCCACACACATGCAGCTGCATGCCATGCTGTCCTCAAAAACAAGTGCGCCATACCGGCGCGAAAATGAGGCTCTGACTATGATTAGGGAAAGCCCCTAAAGAATAAGGTGTCTAAAACAGTGCCTGCCGATATAATCATATCAAAATACCCAGAATAAATGATTCCTCAAGGCTAAATATGTGTTAATAATGAATCGATTTAGCCCAGAAAAAGTCTACAGTCTTAATAAGCCCTTGTGAAGCCCTTATTTACTATCTTAATAAACATGGCTTACCGGATCCCATAGGGAAAATGACAGCTTCCAGCATTACATCGTCTTGTTAGAATGTGTCATACCTCAAGCAGTAAGAGACTGCACACTGTTCCCCCAACTGAAGTTAATTGCTCTCAACAGTCCTGTGTGGAACAGCCATGGATTTTAGTTACGGTGCTAAAATCATTTTCCTCATACAAACAGAAATCTTCATCTCTTTTCTGTTTCTGAGTAAATAGTACATACCAGCACTATTTTAAAATAACAAACTCTTGATTGAATAATAAAAACTACAGTTAAACACTAAAAAACTCTAAGCCATCTCCGTGGAGATGTTGCCTGTACAACGGCAAAGAGAATGACTGGGGTAGGCGGAGCCTAGGAGGGATCATGTGACCAGCTTTGCTGGGCTCTTTGCCATTTCCTGTTGGGGAAGAGAATATCCCACAAGTAAGGATGACGCCGTGGACCGGACACACCTATGTTGGAGAAAGATGTGCTAAGTTGCAGACAGGCTGTTGCTCTGGCAGAACACTACACAACAATGTACAGTTTAAAAAGGACATTAAAAAGTCATCTATATCTATACATAAATGCATAGCATATATCAGCAGCTAATCAACATGCTGCAAGATTGTCATCAAAATAAAATGCTTTTAATATACAAGCGTACCTCGGAGATATTGCGGGTTCGGTTCCAGATCATCACAATGAAGAGAGTATAGCACACTCATTTTTCTGTTTCCCAGTGCATATACAAGTTATATTTACACTATACTGTAGTCTATTAAAGGGCCATTATACACTCATTTTTTCTTTGCATAAATGTTTTGTAGATGATCTATTTATAAAGCCCATAAAGTTTTTTTGTTTTTTTTAATGTATAATTTTGCTTATTTTTAAAAAACATTGCTCTGATTTTCAGGGTCCTAACCAAGCCCCAAAGTTTTATTTGGATACCGTCAGCTACCTTCTCCAGCTTGCTCCTGTTTGTGTAAAGGGTCTTTTCATATGCAAAAGAAGGGGGAGGGGGGGAGGGTCTTATTTCCCACTTGCAGTGGGCTTTCCAACTGCCTTTTCAACAGAGCTAAACTGAAAGCTTCTAAGTACGTTTTTAAACCATTTTATACTGGATTTTTATATCAGTATCTGTGCATCTTATTCTTTATAGTAGTGTCTATTACATGCAGTTATATGAAAATGAGTGTATACTGTCCCTTTAAGTGTACAATAGCATTAGCTCTTAAAACCCCCCACAAAATATATATATATATGCCAGGGTACACTTTAACTAGCATTTACCATCCCATCAAAAAGGCACTCGCTGGTCTTCTTAAAAAGTAACTTTTATTTTAGTTCATCATAGAAACGACATAACGTTTCAGTGTCTAACACCTTTGTCAAATGTCATATTAAAAAATCAAGCCTCCAGAAAACAAAATCCCAAAGAAACACATGGAGGCTTGAGTTTTTAATATGACATTTGACAAAGGTGTTAGACACTGAAACGTTATGTCGTTTTTATGATGAACTAAAATAAAAGTTACTTTTTAAGAAGACCAGCGAGTGCCTTTTTGATAGGACTAATATATATATATATTCATTCATGTGCATTTATGTGTTTATGTATGTTGGAAAAATGGCGCAGATAGAATTGCTCGACACAGGGTTCCACAAACCTTCAATTTGTATAAAGAGCAATATCTGCTAAATACAATAAAGCGAAGCAAAATAAAATGAAGTATGCCTGTATATAAAATGTTTAAGTTGCAAAAATGTGCAGTGTTTTACAGTCTAGGGAAATACTATCCCTAATCTCTCTTGCTGTGGACAATCGTGATCAGATATAAATTAGGTACCTTGTAGCATATAGGGTACAAAAAGTTTGAAGAAAGATTAGGAGGACAATTTTGATCTACTTACACCAGTTACAATGGTCAACAAAAATAGTTCAGATATTCTTTAGCAAAATAAAAATATCAGGACACACAAATTTGGGCTATATGATTATTTTAACTCAACAACCAGCGCCATCCTGGGCCTCTCTCTGCCGCAATCTCGCTAAAAGTAGCAAGATTGCGCTATTACTGCATGCCCCACGGGTGGGGCAGTGCAGAAATATACTTGCATTGGGCAGCAGTGGTGCCAATTGTTGGTGGTGTGGGAGGGTTAGGAGAGAGGTCCATCGCTGGAGGGAGGCAGGACCTCTACATTACAGAAAAAAAAAAACACAGAGAACGTCAGGGAGGGAGGAGGAGGGAGAGGGGGATCAGAGGGTAAATGATGTTGGGGGCAGCTACACTACAGATTTTTTTTTTTAAATAAATTGAAAAAATATTTTTTATATAGAAAACTGGGTAAATAAGATGGTGGAAATTAGTTAGAGAGGGGAGGGTTAGAGAGTTTTTTGTGAGGGATCAGGGAGGTGGTAAAGTAAGGGGGTATTCCTACACGGAAGAAAAAAATAATAAAAAATATAAAAAAAAGGTCTTAAACTGCATACTGTGCCAGTACTTAAGATGGCGGTGACTAATGGGGGGTGGGGGAGGGAAGAGAGCTGTTTGAGAGAGATCGAGGGTGGGAATTGTCAGGTGGGAGGCTAATCCCTACGCTAAAGCTAAAATAACATAATTTATGTAAGAACTTACCTGATAAATTCATTTCTTTCATATTAGCAAGAGTCCATGAGCTAGTGACGTATGGGATATACAATCCTACCAGGAGGGGCAAAGTTTCCCAAACCTCAAAATGCCTATAAATACACCCCTCACCACACCCACAATTCAGTTTAACGAATAGCCAAGAAGTGGGGTGATAAAAAAGTGCGAAAGCATATAAAATAAGGAATTGGAATAATTGTGCTTTATACAAAATCATAACCACCACAAAAAAAGGGCGGGCCTCATGGACTCTTGCTAATATGAAAGAAATGAATTTATCAGGTAAGTTCTTACATAAATTATGTTTTCTTTCATGTAATTAGCAAGAGTCCATGAGCTAGTGACGTATGGGATAATGATTACCCAAGATGTGGATCTTTCCACACAAGAGTCACTAGAGAGGGAGGGATAAAATAAAGACAGCCAATTCCTGCTGAAAATAATCCACACCCAAAATAAAGTTTAATGAAAAACATAAGCAGAAGATTCAAACTGAAACCGCTGCCTGAAGTACTTTTCTACCAAAAACTGCTTCAGAAGAAGAAAATACATCAAAATGGTAGAATTTAGTAAAAGTATGCAAAGAGGACCAAGTTGCTGCTTTGCAAATCTGATCAACCGAAGCTTCATTCCTAAACGCCCAGGAAGTAGAAATTTACCTAGTAGAATGAGCTGTAATTCTCTGAGGCGGAGTTTTACCCGACTCAACATAGGCAAGATGAATTAAAGATTTCAACCAAGATGCCAAAGAAATGGCAGAGGCTTTCTGGCCTTTTCTAGAACCGGAAAAGATAACAAATAGACTAGAAGTCTTTCGGAAAGATTTAGTAGCTTCAACATAATATTTCAAAGCTCTAACAACATCCAAAGAATGCAACGATTTCTCCTTAGAATTCTTAGGATTAGGACATAATGAAGGAACCACAATTTCTCTACTAATGTTGTTGGAATTCACAACTTTAGGTAAAAATTCAAAAGAAGTTCGCAACACCGCCTTATCCTGATGAAAAATCAGAAAAGGAGACTCACAAGAAAGAGCAGATAATTCAGAAACTCTTCTGGCAGAAGAGATGGCCAAAAGGAACAAAACTTTCCAAGAAAGTAATTTAATGTCCAATGAATGCATAGATTCAAACGGAGGAGCTTGAAGAGCTCCCAGAACCAAATTCAAACTCCAAGGAGGAGAAATTGACTTAATGACAGGTTTTATACGAACCAAAGCTTGTACAAAACAATGAATATCAGGAAGAATAGCAATCTTTCTGTGAAAAAGAACAGAAAGAGCAGAGATTTGTCCTTTCAAGGAACTTGCGGACAAACCCTTATCTAAACCATCCTGAAGAAACTGTAAAATTCTCGGTATTCTAAACGAATGCCAAGAAAAATGATGAGAAAGACACCAAGAAATATAAGTCTTCCAGACTCTATAATATATCTCTCTAGATACAGATTTACGAGCCTGTAACATAGTATTAATCACAGAGTCAGAGAAACCTCTTTGACCAAGAATCAAGCGTTCAATCTCCATACCTTTAAATTTAAGGATTTCAGACCCTGATGGAAAAAAGGACCTTGTGACAGAAGGTCTGGTCTTAACGGAAGAGTCCACGGTTGGCAAGAGGCCATCCGGACAAGATCCGCATACCAAAACCTGTGAGGCCATGCCGGAGCTACCAGCAGAACAAACGAGCATTCCTTCAGAATCTTGGAGATTACTCTTGGAAGAAGAACTAGAGGCGGAAAGATATAGGCAGGATGATACTTCCAAGGAAGTGATAATGCATCCACTGCCTCCGCCTGAGGATCCCGGGATCTGGACTGATACCTGGGAAGTTTCTTGTTTAGATGGGACGCCATCAGATCTATTTCTGGAAGTTCCCACATTTGAACAATCTGAAGAAATACCTCTGGGTGAAGAGACCATTCGCCCGGATGCAACGTTTGGCGACTGAGATAATCCGCTTCCCAATTGTCTATACCTGGGATATGAACCGCAGAGATTAGACAGGAGCTGGATTCCGCCCAAACCAAAATTCGAGATACTTCTTTCATAGCCAGAGGACTGTGAGTCCCTCCTTGATGATTGATGTATGCCACAGTTGTGACATTGTCTGTCTGAAAACAAATGAACGATTCTCTCTTCAGAAGAGGCCAAAACTGAAGAGCTCTGAAAATTGCACGGAGTTCCAAAATATTGATCGGTAATCTCACCTCCTGAGATTCCCAAACTCCTTGTGCCGTCAGAGATCCCCACATAGCTCCCCAACCTGTGAGACTTGCATCTGTTGAAATTATAGTCCAGGTCGGAAGCACAAAAGAAGCCCCCTGAATTAAACGATGGTGATCTGTCCACCACGTTAGAGAGCGTCGAACAATCGGTTTTAAAGATATCTTTGTGTAATCCTTGCACCATTGATTCAGCATACAGAGCTGAAGAGGTCGCATGTGAAAACGAGCAAAGGGGATCGCGTCAGATGCAGCAGTCATAAGACCTAGAATTTCCATGCATAAGGCTACCGAAGGGAATGATTGTGACTGAAGGTTTCGACAAGCTGCAATCAGTTTTAGACGTCTCTTGTCTGTTAAAGACAGAGTCATGGACACTGAATCTATCTGGAAACCCAGAAAGGATACCCTTGTCTGAGGAATCAATGAACTTTTTGGTAAATTGATCCTCCAACCATGATCTTGAAGAAACAACACAAGTCGATTCGTATGAGATTCTGCTAAATGTAAAGACTGAGCAAGTACCAAGATATCGTCCAAATAAGGAAATACCACAATACCCTGTTCTCTGATTACAGACAGAAGGGCACCGAGAACCTTTGTAAAAATTCTTGGAGCTGTAGCTAGGCCAAACGGCAGAGCCACAAACTGGTAATGCTTGTCCAGAAAAGAGAATCTCAGGAACTGATAATGATCTGGATGAATCGGAATATGCAGATATGCATCCTGTAAATCTATTGTGGACATATAATTCCCTTGCTGAACAAAAGGCAAGATAGTCCTTACAGTTACCATCTTGAACGTTGGTATCCTTACATAACGATTCAATATTTTTAGATCCAGAACTGGTCTGAAGGAATTCTCCTTCTTTGGTACAATGAAGAGATTTGAATAAAATCCCATCCCCTGTTCCGGAACTGGAACTGGCATAATTACTCCAGTCAACTCTAGATCTGAAACACAATTCAGAAATGCTTGAGCTTTTACTGGATTTACTGGGATACGGGAAAGAAAAAATCTCTTTGCAGGAGGTCTCATCTTGAAACCAATTCTGTACCCTTCTGAAACAATGTTCTGAATCCAAAGATTGTGAACAGAATTGATCCAAATTTCTTTGAAAAAACGTAACCTGCCCCCTACCAGCTGAGCTGGAATGAGGGCCGCACCTTCATGTGGACTTAAAAGCAGGCTTTGCCTTTCTAGCTGGCTTGGATTTATTCCAGACTGGAGATGGTTTCCAAACTGAAACTGCTCCTGAGGATGAAGGATTAGGCTTTTGTTCTTTGTTGAAACGAAAGGAACGAAAACGATTATTAGCCCTGTTTTTACCTTTAGATTTTTTATCCTGTGGTAAAAAAGTTCCTTTCCCACCAGTAACAGTTGAAATAATAGAATCCAACTGAGAACCAAATAATTTGTTACCCTGGAAAGAAATAGAAAGTAGAGTTGATTTAGAAGCCATATCAGCATTCCAAGTCTTAAGCCATAAAGCTCTTCTAGCTAAAATAGCTAGAGACATAAACCTGACATCAACTCTGATAATATCAAAAATGGCATCACAGATAAAATTATTAGCATGCTGAAGAAGAATAATAATATCATGAGAATCATGATGTGTTACTTGTTGAGCTAAAGTTTCCAACCAAAAAGTTGAAGCTGCAGCAACATCAGCCAAAGATATAGCAGGTCTAAGAAGATTACCTGAACACAGATAAGCTTTTCTTAGAAAGGATTCAATTTTCCTATCTAAAGGATCCTTAAACGAAGTACCATCTGACGTAGGAATAGTAGTACGTTTAGCAAGGGTAGAAATAGCCCCATCAACTTTAGGGATTTTGTCCCAAAATTCTAATCTGTCAGACGGCACAGGATATAATTGCTTAAAACGTTTAGAAGGAGTAAATGAATTACCCAATTTATCCCATTCTTTGGAAATTACTGCAGAAATAGCATTAGGAACAGGAAAAACTTCTGGAATAACCACAGGAGATTTAAATACCTTATCCAAACGTTTAGAATTAGTATCAAGAGGACCAGAATCCTCTATTTCTAAAGCAATTAGTACTTCTTAAAGTAAAGAACGAATAAATTCCATTTTAAATAAATATGAAGATTTATCAGCATCAACCTCTGAGACAGAATCCTCTGAACCAGAAGAGTCATCAGAATCAGAATGATGATGTTCATTTAAAAATTCATCTGTAGGGAGAGAAGTTTTAAAAGATTTTTTACGTTTACTAGAAGGAGAAATAACAGACATAGCCTTCTTTATGGATTCAGAAACAAAATCTCTTATGTTATCAGGAACATTCTGCACCTTAGATGTTGAAGGAACTGCAACAGGCAATGGTACTTTACTAAAGGAAATATTATCTGCATTAACAAGTTTGTCATGACAATCAATACAAACAACAGCCGGAGGAATAGCTACCAAAAGTTTACAGCAGATACACTTAGCTTTGGTAGATCCAGCACTAGACAGCGATTTTCCTGTAGTATCTTCTGACTCAGATGCAACGTGAGACATCTTGCAATATGTAAGAGAAAAAACAACATATAAAGCAAAATTGATCAAATTCCTTAAATGACAGTTTCAGGAATGGGAAAAAATGCCAAAGAACAAGCTTCTAGCAACCAGAAGCAATAAAAAATGAAACTTAAATAATGTGGAGACAAAAGCGACGCCCATATTTTTTAGCGCCAAATCAGACGCCCACATTATTTGGCGCCTAAATGCTTTTGGCGCCAAAAATGACGCCACATCCGGAACGCCGACATCTTTGGCGCAAAATAACGTAAAAAAATGACGCAACTTCCGGCGACATGTATGACGCCGGAAACGGAAGAATTTTTGCGCCAAAAGTCCGCGCCAAGAATGACGCAATAAAATGAAGCATTTTCAGCCCCCGCGAGCCTAACAGCCCACAGGGAAAAAAGAGTCAAATTTTTTGAAGGTAAGAAAAAAATGATTAATTCAAATGCATTATCCCAAATATGAAACTGACTGTCTGAAAAATAAGGAAAGTTGAACATTCTGAGTCAAGGCAAATAAATGTTTGAATACATATATTTAGAACTTTATAAATAAAGTGCCCAACCATAGCTTAGAGTGTCACAGAAAATAAGATTTACTTACCCCAGGACACTCATCTACATGTTTGTAGAAAGCCAAACCAGTACTGAAACGAGAATCAGCAGAGGTAATGGTATATATAAGAGTATATCGTCGATCTGAAAAGGGAGGTAAGAGATGAATCTCTACGACCGATAACAGAGAACCTATGAAATAGACCCCGTAGAAGGAGATCACTGCATTCAAATAGGCAATACTCTCCTCACATCCCTCTGACATTCACTGCACGCTGAGAGGAAAACCGGGTTCCAACTTGCTGCGGAGCGCATATCAACGTAGAATCTAGCACAAACTTACTTCACCACCTCCATCGGAGGCAAAGTTTGTAAAACTGAATTGTGGGTGTGGTGAGGGGTGTATTTATAGGCATTTTGAGGTTTGGGAAACTTTGCCCCTCCTGGTAGGATTGTATATCCCATACGTCACTAGCTCATGGACTCTTGCTAATTACATGAAAGAAAAACCTTTAAACTACTTAACACCTTTACTGCTAGGAATAATAAAACTGTGGTGCGCAGCTGCAATTAGCGGCCTTCTAATTACCAAAAAGCAATGGCAAAGCCATATATGTCTGCTAATTCTGAACAAAGGGGATCCCAGAGAAACTTTTATAACAATTTGTGCCATGATTGCACAAGCAGTATGTAAATAATTTCAGTGAGAAACCTATAGTTTGTGAAAAAAAGTAAACTTTTTTTTTTATTGAATAGCGGTGAAATGGTGGCATGAAATATTCCAAAATGTGCTTATATCAATAACTTGGGTTAAAGGACCAGTCAACACAGTAGATTTGCATAATCAACAAATGCAAGATAACAAGATAATGCAATAGCCCTTAGTCTGAACTTCAAATGAGTAATAGATTTTTTTTTCTGACAATTTTAAAAGTTCTCTTTTTCCACTCCCCCTGTACCATGTGACGGCCATCAGCCATTCACAAATACATACACGTACCATGTGACAGCAATCAGCCATTCACAAATGTATACACGCTTATTCTTGCACATGCTCAGTAGGATCTGGTGAATCAAAAAGTTTAAATATAAAAAGACTGTGCACATTTTGTCAATGGAAGTAAATTGGAAAGTTGTTTAAAATGGCATATTCTATGTCAATAATGAAAGGTTAATTTTGATTGAGTGTCCCTTTAACTGCTAAAAATTTTTTTATATAGTTTTGGTAGGTAAATAAAAAAAAACAACAACAAGGGTCTATTTCTGTTTAAATGTAGCGATGGCAAAAATGCTAAAAATGCTCTGGTCTTTTGGGGAAGTTTTAGTCTGAAATGCCCGATACTTAAAGGGACAGTCAACCATAGAATTGTTATTGTTTTAAAAGATAGGTAATCCCTTTATTACTCATTCCCCAGTTTTGCATAACCAACACAGTTATATTAATGTACTTTTTACCTTTGTGATTACCTTGTATCTAGGAACCTTCTTCCAGCCCCCTGATCACATGACTGTGACTGTTTATTATCTATTGTCTTAAATTTAGCATTGTATTGTGCTAGATCTTAAATAACTTTCTGTGCCTGAACACAGTGTTATCTATATAGCCCACGTGTACTTTGTCTCTTTGTGTTGAAAAGAGATTTAAAAAGCATGTGATAAGAGGCAGCCCTCAAAGGCTTAGAAATTAGCATATGAGCCTACCTATGTTTAGTTTAAACTACGAATACCAAGAGAAAAAAGCAAATTTGATGATAAAAGTAAATTGGAAAGTCAATTAAAATTAAAAGTCCTATCTGAAAAATGAAAGTTTAATTTATACTTGACTGTCCCTTTAAAGGGTTAATTAATACATTGCTCAAAGGGTCTCAAAGCACTACAGTGCAAAACAGACTCAACCAATTAATGGCAGATGATATAGAATAGTTCCTATGACTGTTAACCTGGATGAGAAATAGCAACCAAAAGATTAGAGCCGATACAAAATCAGATTTATATCACAGTGCTTACCATGGAGTGATTTAGCCATTGAGGAATAATGCTGTCCAAAGCCTTTGGATAGACAAGCTCGCGATCAAAAGCATATATACTCCAGAACGAAATCACTACAAACTAGAGAGACAGACAGAAATATACCATTATTACAAAGCACACAAAAATGAATAGATCTGAAGTATTGCTCATCATATATGAGGATCTCAATGCAACCCGATTCCTGAAATGTATCAACCATTATAATTTAGGTTTTCAAATGATTTATCTACTAAAATTTCTGAGATGTGTAACGAGAATTTTGCAGAAAAATCAATATATATACTTTTCTAAAGGACTGTGATTGACCACAAAGTCAGCTCCAGAGTAGCAATGCAGTACTGGGATCTAGCTGAACACATCTGATGAACCAATGACAAGATTCACCAGCTAACTCTCACTAGTGTACTGCTACTCCTTTAATAATGCGTCTGGTTTTAAAAGATCTTATACCCTTCAGGGACTAGAATGTCCCTTAAAAAAACAAACCTAAAGTAAGGAAGCCATAGCTCCCAGATTTTTATTTTACATATAGCTATATATAAAAGTCATTGCAATGTGCAGCAGGGTCCTTAGTTTTCTAGCTCATCACTTGTAAAGCCCTTTTCTGTGGGAACATATATTTTATTTTTACATCCACACCGTGTTTACAACACTATGAATTGTGATTTACTAATATTGTAATGTTTTCTGATGCAGTGTACACAAAGAGTTACCCCCTAAAGTTCCGGTGATACTTACCATACCAATCGGGAATGCCAGCACAGAAAATGCACTGTCTCTTAGTTGCAACAGAAAAGAGGAAGCCCCTTTCTTACTAGATTGTAGTAGTTGGGCAAGATCAGCAAGGAGACATATTCCAAAGAATATTGTCTGGAGAACCTATAAGATAAGAAAAGTCTTGTTAACTGGACTTGACCAGTATCACTATTAAAGGGACAGTAAAGTCAAAATTAAACTTTAACGATTCAAATAGAGCATGTGATTTTAAACAGCTTTGTAATTTACTTGTATTATATATTTTTTCTTTCGTGATTCAGATAGAGCATGAAAATTTTTAAGCAACTTTCTAATTTACTCCTATTATCAAATTGTCTTCATTCTCTTGGTACCTATTTGAAATGCAAGAATGTAAGTTTAGATGCAGGACCATTTTTGGTGAACAACCTGGGTTGTTCCTGCTGATTGGTGGATAAATTCATCCACCAATATTAGTGCTGTCCAGAGTTCTGAACTAATAATAAAGCTAGGATGCCTTTTTCAAATAAAGATAGCAAGAGAACAAAGAAAAATTGATAATAGGAGTAAATTAGAAAGTTGCTTAAAATTGCATGCTCTATCTGAATAACAAAAGAAAAAAATTGGGTTCAGTGTCCCTTTAAGAAAATTAGATAACAGAAGTAAATTGGAAAGTTGTGTAAAATTGTATGCTCTATCTGAATCATGAAATAAAAATTGTGTCCCTAATGGGAAAGAAGAATGAGATGCATTAGAATAGTTTTACTGTTGATTATCAAAAGGCATCAATAGCTGCCTACAGGTCAAACAAAAACATTTATCTATTTTTTTTTTTAAGAGGCCAAGAGTTTTCCACAACTTTGGGTGGGATACAGTCAGGTCAATAACTTTAAGATGTCTGTTTTGTAATACTCTGAAATGTGTAGATACTTCTAACCTTCCTCACTCACTCCCGTCGATTGATATAAACCAAGAACATATGGAAAGCTGTTGCATAACTCTGCTCACAGAAAGTTTAAATGATTTATAAAGTTTTAAGTGGATCTGGAAAATTTGGTTTTGTGAAGAGGATGACATGAAAAATAAAAAACACCTGCACATTTATTTTTTTACATAAAAATGACGATCAGTTATATAACACTGGGAAAAAAAAAAAGGAGGACTGACAAAGCTTATATAACAGTATCAGAAATAACAAATGTTTACATTTGGTGCACTACGTGCTGTATTTAAAAAGGGAACATTTAAAGGATAACCTGATTGGATAGGACACATTTTTATATACTACCGTAAAGCCACTGGCTCCGATAATTTTACCCCTGGCTGCTTACTTTGGGCTAGATTACAAATGGCACGCTAACTGTAGCTCTGTAGTTTATTGCAGCTCTTTGCATGCATCGGAAATAGTGCATGTATTACAAGATGAAAGTAAAAGCGTTCGCTTAAAGGGACAGTCAACACCAGAATTGTAGTTGTTTAAAAAGATAGATAATCCCTTTATTACCCATTCCCCAGTTTTGCAAAACCAACACTGTTATATTAATACACTTTTTACTTCTGTGACTAACTGGTATCTAAGCATCTTCTGACCGTCCCTAATCACATGACTTTTATTTATTATCTATTGACTTGCATTTTAACCAATTAGTGCAGTGTCTGCCACTAGCCACGGGAGTGATTACAATGTTATTTATATGGCCCACATGAGCTAGCTCTCCCCTGCTGTGAAAAGCTAATAAAAAAGAGGCGGCCTTCAAGGGCTTAAAAATTATCATATGAGCCTAACTAGGTTTGCTTTCAACTAGAATACCAAGAGAACAAAGCAAAATTGTTGATAAAAGTAAATTGGAAAGTTGTTTAAAATTACATGCCCTATTTGAAAAATGAAAGGTTTTTTTGGACTTGAATGTCCCTTTAAGTACAATTGAATGGTTAACTGTTATACTCGACTAAAAAGTTGATATCAAAATTACATTTAAAAAGTACAGTTACACTCATAATAATACTATATAATACAAAATTGTTCTAAGGGCTCAAAAAAATGAGGTCTCAGGTGTTAAAAAAAAAAAAGTCCGTAAAGGGCTATAACATGTAGAGATACATACATATGGATATTAGGGTTGCACAGATACCATTTGTTTAAGACCGAGTACAAGTACCGATACTTTTTTTTTTTAAATACTCGCAGATACCAATTACCGATACTTTTTTATGTCATGTGACAGTTTCCAAAGCACAATACAGACTAATGATTTAACATAACTTATTTATAATTATGAAGAACTGTAACGGAGACATTATGACATAATAAAACAGTTATTTGCATGTTGTCACAAAGTTGTAAAAACTCAAAGAAATTTCATTTAACAGGTTTATAAATAAAAATATTACAATATATTAATAACAAAAACAAATGTAAGATCACAACCAACCAAAAGTGCAACAGTAAAAAAAATATAACAGTGCACTGTTTAAACATGGGGAACAACACTACGGGCTAGATTACATTTGACTGGTAAGCTCTCATTGCATTTCCAACTCCATTAAAAGTCTATATAGTTGGAAATGTGAACAGAGCATTGGTAAAGCTTACCAATCAAATGTAATCTAAATCTAGTCTAGTCCTATAATTGTAGGATGAGTGTTCATAGGAAATAACTGAATTTTTCCTATGAACACTTCCTGCAATTATATAAGCTAAGGATGATGTTCCTCAGAGTACAGTATATTTTGAGCATAAATGTGCAAGATTAGAACTAGCAGTATAACAGGCAATCTAGCAATTATAATAATTTTTCAAAAGTTAGTGGCAAGTTCTTTTTAAAGGAACAGAAGCATCTCTGCATGTTCAGCTATAAGTCTGTTTTTTTGCTATCAGTAAGGACGTTTGACAGTAACCTGAACAGTCTTTCACTTTCCACACTACTGCATGGGACAGAAAGATATTTTTGAGCCATTTTAGCCAGAGCTGGAAATCTCAGTTTATTAACTGCCCAGTACTTAAGGGGGTTGTCTAAACGAGGTACAGTGATCTCTCCTACAAAAAATACAACAGCAATTTTTATTGGCAGAACAGAAGTAAAAATTTTTAGTTATGTCTCCACTCCAACTTAAAATGTAATGGGACCATGCAGTTTTAAAAAACGCCACAAGATCGCATTTGGGTAGGAAGTGGAGGTATCGGTTTAAGTATCGGAGCATTTGCACGAGTACAAGTACTCATGTAAATACTCGGTATTGGCACCGATACTAGTATTGGTACAACCATAATGGATATATATATATATACACATACATACACACACACACCTATATATATATATATATATATATATATATATATATATATATATATATATATATATATATATATATATACACACATACATATACACACACATATATATACACACACACATATATACACATATATATACACACACACATATATATATATATATATATATATATATATATATAAGAAAATGCCCCTTAGATGAGAGTACATCTCTCAGTAGGACTTCGCCTAATACTGTTGATTCGCCGCTCCCAATGTGCACAATAGTACTGTCTCCTCAATAGGATATATTATTATCGTCAAGAACATTGCTGACTATATGAGAGTTACCGCATATGTTTATTTGAAATACCTTAACAACTGCTTACATACTTTGCATCTGCATCACTTCATGCTGCTGAGCACTAACATTGAATACGCTTAATTGCTGCTATTGTGTGCTGTGTGATCACTATTTGCATTTCTTTATACCGCTGAGCACTAACATTGCATGGATAATACTGCTGGATTGCATCTATTCCAAATGCCTGCTTAATAACTGCTGCTATTGTGTGCTTTATGATCACTATCTGCATTACCCTATATTGCTGAGCATTAACATTGC